>NC_037643.1:2959702-3073919 GCF_003254395.2 Apis mellifera
ACTAATATGTAAGAAATTTTTTTTGCTTTTTCTTTTTTATAATTTTATTTTAGATATGGCATCATAAATTTCACATTGTCTTAATTTTTGAAATCTAAATTTTTTTACATTCTACATTATGATCTGTAACAAATATATAGCACATTTATATCTTTATAATATAGCCTCAAATTTATACAGGTATGAAATTTTTTTTTTTTTTTTTTTTTTTTTTTTTTTTTTTTTTTTTTTTTTTTTTTTTTTGTATAAACTCAACAAACTAACAAAGCTAAGATTTGAAATAATATTTTACCCTAAAATATTCAAAATATGCGAAATATTAATATTTCCATACATTTCTATGTTTATTCTGTCTATATCTTTGCTTACATTAACCTCTCATAGCATTGAAAGACAGTTATCAATAATAGGTACTTTATATGAATATTAAATTTTTAACTTAATTTTATTCTCTTTCTTCGAGACTATTGCAAAGTCAGATTTGAGTAGAGAAACGAGGACGTGGCAAATCTCCAAATACTGTATCACCATGAACACTTTTTGCTAGAGCTTTAATTGAAGCTCGAATATTATGTGGATCATGTGGATCTCTTGAAAGCTAAAACAACATAAATATTTATATACATATAATAAACACATTATATAAACACATAATCAAATATTAATTAACAAATATTATAGAATTACTTTATTATATTGTTAAAAAATTACATTAGCTATGATAATTAAAAAATTACATTTAGATTGTAAACAAAAATATATATTGCATACATATACCTGATCATCATCTTGATCTTGAACTGTTCTACGAACAAAGGATGGAAAAGATGGAACACTAACAGGTAATGATTTAGCTAATGTAGGATGCCCACCTCTTTGTCCTCTAGGCATATGAATACCTTCATCTTGACCTGAGTCTAAGTATAATGTAATTAACATTATCTATGTTTATATAATATATAAATTTATTAAATTATTATATATATATATATATTTATATAAATTATTTATATAAATTAAATGCTAACCATCTGTATCAGATCCCTCTTCTGAAGATTGAACTTGATCAGCATTTAGAGTATCTTCCATTCCTTCCAAAGGAAATAAAGCTTCTGTGTCAAAATTAGTTGGTTCCTTAGTATATATATATATTCTATCTTTCTTATCTATACTACCATTCTATAAAATATTAAAAAATTATATATTATGTAATATTATTTTAAAACAAAGTTTAAAATAATTAATAAGACATACAATAAGAGGATTAGAAGAATATTTAGCACCAGTTTCATGTTTAACATTAGAATTTGCAATGATTTTTGTTTCATTTGATACTATCTGTGATGTATTTACTGTATTTGTTGCAGAGGTAGTTAAACTGGTTGTAAAACTGTCTGGAGTTACAGGAGGAGTTTCTATATTATTTGTTAATCTAGTTATTTCTTCTCCTTTACAAATTAATCTGAAGTATATATGTATTATTTAAAAAATAAGTATAAAATCTAAAAATATAATATTAAATAAAAAAATAAGATTGTAATTATCAGATAAAACCTTGTCAATATTCTATGTTCATTATGTGCTCTTTCACGAAACTGTTCTAATAATTGATATTGTTCTGCTGTGAAAGCACGAATTTTATTCTCTATTTCAACAGATTGTCTTTGAACAGCTTCTTCAAGCTGTTGTTGAAGACCACCCAAAGCTACTTGTATATTATTAGGTAACTGCGACACTGAAGAAATGCAATAAAATATTTAATATTTATTGTATATAAAAAAATGAAATATATTATTTATTATCTATTATTTTTTATTATATTTTTAATTTAATCAATTTAATTAATCAATATGTATATAATTATTATTAAATTAATCCATGCTAAATAATCAATAATTTACCAGAAAATTTGTTAGGTTGTTGAAGATAATCCAATTCATCTAACGTATTATGAGCAATTACTATTCTAAATACTGAGCTATAATCTGGATTAGATCTTAATTTACTTATTTCTTCAGGTAAACTCTATAATAAAAAAAAAATATGATGTATTAAAATTCAAATAAAATATACATAAAAATAAAATAAATAAATAATTTAAAATAATTATATTTTTTATAAAAATTTTTTTTAAATTCTATAATAATTATATAATAATTCTATAATCTATAAATCTAATTATATTCTATAAATCTATAATAATTCTAAAATAATTTTATACTCACAAGAATATCAGTATTAATAAGAACTAAAGCAGCACCATAATCTCTATGCACAGCATGGGTATATATTGAACAATTATAACAACGATGAATAATCCATGATCCAATATTTCTTATTTCTACTAAACTTGGTTGTTCTTTAGTAATACCTTCAAGCTCTGATACTGTTGCAAGATTCTATTAAGAAAGGATAGATTAAGAAAAGAAATATTTTTAATAAAAAATCTACATTACTTTAGAATAATATATTATTTTTAATAAAATCTTATTTTTCTATTTGTTAAATATTCTGTAAAAAAAATGTTAAATATTCTGTAATGATTACTCTTGAAATATGAATTTTTTAAAATTAAATGTTTTATAAAAATGTATAGCAATTGTTTTAAAAAAATTTTTACCTGATGAAAAAAACTATCGTTTTGTTCTTCGAGTGTCAATTCAATATCGTTAATGTTGAACTTCTGCAGTTCAGTGCCCCTGGATTTTATGGACACGTTTAAACATTTACATGCGATGTGCATTTTACACAATCAGTATATAACGTTTTCTAAAAGAAACTTTAAAAACCAATACACCGTTTCACAATGCCGGGATTCATATATACATATATAGTTCATTCAATATTTTTCGTAACGTTTGAAATAAATTTCCAGAATTTTCTCTCGACTACTTTTGATTTTTAAAGTTAGAGCTAATTAAGACTTTCATAAATAATTAGAACAAAGCAATAAAAAACATAAAACAATAGTTTGACTTAAGAAGTAAATAGTTATAAAACCATAAATTTCGCGCTATTATTAAATTTCAAATATGTTGTTTTTGTTTAATTAAAGATTTTAAAGAGATATTTAATTTCAAAAAAAATAAGCACATAATATACACATTTAGATGCGTTGAATTCGTTTATTATTTGATTTATTTCGTAAATTAATTTATTGCTGTGACAGATTCACATACATAAAGCCAAGTAAACGAATTACTAAGCTCGTGGTCTGTCAAGTATATGTATTTGCGTCTGAGAGTTCTTTTTCACCATATAAAGAGATAGTTTTAAATATCAATATTCAAAATTTTTGTATAAATATTATAAAGTGATTCTTTATATTCGAATTAAGTAATAATTTTCTACATTTCTTGTTTTTAACACATGTATTTATAAATATTTTTCAAAATGTTCGAAATCTCTACTAAAAATAAACACTGATTTATAGGTATGTGCAGATGCGTACGTGATCACCCCAGACAAAAACATACTTGCTAGTCAATTGACCGACTTTGCCATATGATATAGGAATATAGAATTTAATAATGTAATATGAGTACAATCACAGACAAAATACAAAATAGATCTACTATCTTATGAAAGTTTGTGCTGTTTTATGTTGTTTTAAATTATCGATTATATAATAAATCAGTGTCATAAACTAAATACAAAATAATTCATTTTATTAAATTTTATATTCTATAATATTTTAAATTACTATTTATTAGAAAAAAAATATTACTAAATATTCTTTAATTAGAGTTACAAAATATTCTCTCTCAAATATTCTTAATTTTGATTGGTGTCAGCATTTTTCAAAAATAATAAATAATACTATTATCAACTTCCATGTTTGTTATATATGATTAATAAAAATTAATAAAAATATATACTATATTTTTTGTTAATAAAATAACTTTTTATATTATATAAATAAAGAATATATAAAATGTCTCGTTATTGATATAACTGAATTTTTCACGAAAAAGTAAGTAAAAAAAATTTTTCATTTAAAATTTTTAAATACATTAAATTTGATAAATTTTTAAAATCAAAATGAAATTAGTTAATTTTCAATTAAATATAAATGAACCATATGATTATTCAACATATGGAAATAATAAAAAATATATTTTATTAATTGAAGTCTTGTTTTTGCAATTGAATATTTATGTTTAATTATAATAATTTTTTTCAAATTCAATTTTTTTAAAAATTAATTTTTAAATGAAAAAAATTTATGTTATACTTTTTTTTGCTTATTTTTATATAAAGAATTATTTTCTATCGATAGTTCATTTGAGAATTAACCAATTTTTTTTTGTTAATATAATTTATTCGAAAATAAAACTTCAAATGAAAAAATTTTATTCTCTTTTATTTCTTTCTTTTTATTTTATCGATTTATTTTTTCTTAAAAAATAACTTTCTATTAGTTACATTAATTATATTAATAACGAAATAATCCATATATTCTTTATTTGTATAAATATATGAAAATATCACTTTATTAACAAAAAATATATTTGTAACAACATATTTTTATCAATTAATATAGTATCAATAACGAGATATCTTATATATGTTGTCAATATTTACAATAAATTTCAAAAAATAGAAATATAAATAATAATATAATAATATAAAGAGAAGAAATATATATATATATTGTACAATATAATTTTATTCCGAATTACTATGACTTAAGTTAAAATTTTTAAAATGTTTGCATTATTTTGATATGTATTGCTTAAAAAAAAAAAACATTTAATATTTAACGAACAATTACTTTAGTTGATAAGTTTAATTTGATAAAACAGAAATAAAGAAACCTTACTATATTTTATATATTTTTATATCTATACATTTATAACTATATTTTATTATATTTATTCTATTATTTATTCTATTATTGATATTATTTATTGATATTTTTTAACGATAAATTTTATTTCAAAACAGCAAATTGTTATTTTTTTTTTGTGTGTTTTTGTAATATTTTTTGAATTCATTAAGGAATTTATTAATTCAACAGTCATATATAAATTTAATATTTTTTAAACATATATAATTTATATATTTTAAGCATTTTTTTATAAATTATTAGAATATTACATAATAATATATTATTGATTTGTATTTATAATTTGTTCAATGTGTGAAATTGTTTATATGTTCATTTAAATTCATTATATAATTTCTTCAAAAATTGAATTAATAAAATAGATTTTTTTTTGGTCGCCATAGGTGAGAAGCAATTATTTTAATAAGTTACTTTCTACTGTTTCAACTTTGAATTAATCGAATAAATAATTGTTACAATTGTATCATTATACAAATTAATACAAATTAATTAGAAATAACATATATAGTAATATATTTGTGTAATTGAATTTATTTATCACATCTAAATAATAAATCAACATGATATCCTAATAACCTATCAAATACATTAAGAAAACATTAATTTTAAATAATTTTTGAACTGGATTCAAAAATTTAAAATTAAGATTTTTAGATTCTTTTTTAAAAATATTAGAAAACAAAAAAATTAATAATTTTTAATACTTCTAAGCAAAATTTAACTTTTGCCATAGCTAAAGAAAACGCACAATCAATATAATATAATAATCTTCGTCAAAGTCATTTATTTTCGTTTTATTTAATAGAAAATTAAATTGTTCGAAAAATAAGCTTTAACTGATATTTTTTATATCTTTTATACTTATTTCCAAAATTTTTCTTATTTTATTTGAATATTGTGTATATGTATACAATAAAAATACGAGATTATTTGAAATTACTTACATAAAGTTTGTATTTTATGTAAATTTTCCATTTAAAAATTTTCCATAATTTCTATTTTATTTTATAATTACGAATAATATTAATGAATTAAATTTATTTATTTAATATTATAAAATACTAACAAGATAAATTTTGATTAAAATAAGTAATGAATTTTAATAAATAATATAATAGATATATTTAACATTTGAAATAATTTTGAAATTTATTTTAAATATTTTATTTCCAATTTTATTCCTAAGTATATAAAAAAAAATTTAATATACAATGTAGACTATATAATATATTATAATAATAATATTAATCATTGTATAAAAAAATATTATTTTATTTATAAGTGAATTATAATCAATGATGTTTTTATTTGAAATTATATTTTATTTATTATATTTATTATTATATTTTAAAAATAATATTTACAAAGATATTTATATATTATTCTTTTACTCTATACAATAATATTCATTGATATAAATTTATAATACAATATAAATCTTATTACAACAATAAAATTTTTAATTCATATAAAAAAATTATAAATAAAAAAGTTCATAATACAGGAATGTCATTTACATGATATAACAAATATAAATATTGGAATGTTAATTTTACATAACAATAAAAATATAAAAAATTTTTTTTATATTTTTATATTAAAATATTTTTCTTTCCATTTAAAATATTCATTAAATCGTATTGCAGCATACCTATAAAATAGCATAAAAAAAGCATTAAAATAATTTTTAAAGAATGTATTTATGATCATATTATATATATATATATATATATATTGTATACTTACTGTAAAAAATCAAAGTTAATTGTTGAATGTTCACTTTGTATAAGAGCCCAACAACCCCAAAAAAAGTGTGATAAAAGAACAAATTTATTTACTTGAAAATACAATAAATTAATCTCATTTTCAAGTACATAATTTACATTACTATATTCTTGAAGATATATATTTAGCCATGTTTTTTGTAATTGTTCATTAGGATATAAAGAATAATCAGGATTATCAATACCTAAAATTAAATACAATAATCCTTGCAGTAAATATTATTTATATCATATAATATTTATAAATATTATAACATTATAACATTTTTAAATATTAAAAATAAAAATATATATTTACTATTTATTATTTATATATATATTATTATTATAAATATAAATATATATTTATAATATAAAAGTTAAGAAAAAATTAATCATTTGCAAAATTATTTATAATTTTTATTTTTATTTGACTTTTATGCAAGTATATTTAAAAAAATTTATTGCTTATTGATATGTGAATTGTTATCTATCAATTTATTTATTTTAAAAGAATATAAATAAATTCGTAAATGATTAATTTGTTTCTTAATTTTTGTTAATATATTTTATAATATATTGTATTTTGTATTAGTATACTTTGTAATATAATTTTTAAATATACAGTTTCTTTTAACTCGCATTAAAATATTTCAACTCTCATTGAAATATTTTGCAAAGGATTGAATCTATCAAAAAAAGTTCTTATAAAAATTATTTAATATAAAAAAATATATTATAACATTATATTTAATCTTGTAATATTATGTTAATTTATCAAATAACATATTGAAATTTATCATATTTAGTATTTGAATATAATTTAAAATATAAAAATGTAAGGATATGCCAAAACAATAATTATTAGTATTTTTTTTATTTTTTATACATCAAGTTTTAAAAATTTCAAATTAAAATATTTTCTAAACTATTAATTTTTAATCTATTTAAAAATTATATTGATTCTAAAAAAAAAGTATATTATTTTTATATGATCTCTATATGTCCAAAAAATCCATTATCAGTATTAATGTATATATAATATACATATAATCTGTATAATTTAAATAATTTTTGTAAGAGCATTTTTTTGATAATTTTATTCATTTTTATAGGAGGCATTTTAATATTATGAGTTAAAGAAAATATTTTATATGTATATTTATCTTACCAGCAAATTCAGCAAAATGATTAGCTATGTCAAAAGCTTGATAATTATATGCAGTATATTCAAAATCAATAAATGTAACTGTATTTTCTTTTTGATTGTAAAGTATATTTCCTAGAAGTAAATCATTATGAGCAAATACTATATCATTATTCAAACTTATAAGTTCCATTTTTAATATTTGATAATTTTGTTTTAATGTTATAAATGGCTTTATGAGTTTTTCAAATCTAAAAATGATAATAATAATTAATCTATATACAATACATAACTAAAATATTTCAAATTTAAAATACCTTGCTTGTTTAATATCATCTAAAAATTTTTTTGGCATAATTTCCATAAATTTTTCTAATTTGTTCCAAATGCAAGCTTCTTTGGATATCTCAACATCTTCAGGTTTAAGTTTATGCATTTGAGCCATTCTTTTAGCAATTAATGTATATATTTTAGGATCTCTGACTGTTTCTATTGTAAGTATATTACCTTCAATAAATTGATAAGCTAAACCATTATTAAATGTAGCATAAATGGAATGTGTAAAACCTGCTTTATTTAATATCTATTTAAAAAAATTTATTCATAATTATTTTAATCATATATATATATATATATTTTTTTTTTAAATATTATACTTACTCGAATATTTCTTGTTTCATCTTTTCGATTAATAAGCAAATCTGTTTTATGTCCATAAACTCTAATTAAAACCATTTCATTGTAATGCTCAGCATACCATACTCCTATAAGTTTATTTGTTATTCCATCTGTAAATATCTAAAAACAAAAATATAATATTTTTAAATAAATTTTTATTTTACTTTAATAAAATATAATAAATTAATAGATTATTAAATAAAGATTAATAAATTAATATTTATAAAATTTATTAGATTAATATAATTCTTAATGACTAATGTAAAATAATGATTACATATTTAATAATAAGGATTAAATATTTAATTAAATATTTTAAATTTAACAATAAAAAAAATAAATATATTATCAATATATTTAAATATAACATATTAAGATATAAAAAAATATTTCTGAAAAGAAATAAAAACATTTGATAATCATAATATATAATAATGATAATATAATGTAAATAACAAATTTGAATAAATCAAATATAAAATAAAACTATTATATAACATAATAGATACAATTAATTTAATTTTTTTTTATTTTTATTTATTCACTATTGTTATTATTTATTATACCAATCTAAATAATTTTGAACTAAAAATTATATAGTCGATATTAATACTTTTGAGTACAACTTTTAATTAATTAATAATATATACTTTAGAAAAAACATACTTTAAAAACTACAATTTTTAGAAATTACAATGAATTTAAAAATAGATAAGCAATATCAAATCTTTGTAAATACATGTATGTCCATATAAATATAAAATATAATAAACCAGATATAAAATATAAGAAACCACTATATAATATTATATTATATGTTATAAATATTTTACCTTAAAATGTAAATTATTTAAAGGCCATGTTGGTCTAATTTTCTTAATTATCTTTTTAGCACCATCAATAATTTCATTTTCTTCAACTACTATATCAAGATGAGGTTCTTTGCATACTTGATCCATGATAATATATTATCTACAGCAAAGAATTGTTATATATTTATATATATCAATTGTTATCTGCAGCAAAGAATTGTTATATATTACATATACATATATATAAATTTATATTACAATAATTATCAAATAAATCTTTTTGGAATAACTTAAAAATAAATAAATTTAATACTGATGATCCATCTAAAATATTAAAATATGTCACATATATATTACTTATAAATCAAGTAATTCTATAGAATTACTAACATAATCATGAGAATATTTAAATACACTATTTCATATATATATTGATGATAATGGTATCAATGGTATAGATGGCAAAGATAAACTAGAATAATAGAAATCTTGAATTTTCTATTTTAATGATTTCATTTTGAATTTATTTTATGGAAATTATTTATGAAATTTATTCATTATTTATTTATTCAATATATTAAAAAGTTTTATATTTTACATATCTTTATATAAAAATAACAATAATAAAAATATTTTATTATCAAATTATTATTAAGTATTATTTATTACAATAAAAATTATATTAAATAATAACAAAATTATCATAAAATTTTTTATTCGTTTATTTATTTTTTTTGAATAGAAAAATATAATTTTATATTCTCTTAAATATATTTTTAAAAATTTTTTAAATTATCCTTAAAATTTATAATATGCAAAAGAATAATAACATCTTATGATATATGTCTGAAATTATTAACTAACAAAAAAATATTTGTAATTTTATTTTATTTGATATTTTATAAGTTATTCGTAAGTTGTATATAAATTGTTTATATATATATGTATTACATATATATATAATATATTTTATATACTATAAGTTTATTTATATATATGAAATTTAAATTATTTTAATATATATACAATATAGTGATAAAGTTTATATAATATTACGCCAATGTTAACAATGACATATCTAGGGATTATTACTAAAAGAGTTACAGAATTGTAAAGGAATTAATATCAATAGTTAATTTACTTTGTTATATAAAATATTTATTAATGTAAAAAAATAGTAAAAAGATTGAATAAAACAAAATATTTTTTAACATATTAAAAAAGAATAATATATGTTGTAAAACATTAGAAATAATATTTTTCAAATGGAAAAAAAATTTAAATTTAAAATTTTCTGCTAATTTCAAATGTTTGTGATTTATGGTGTCTAAAATATACAAAAGAAAAATCAAATTTAATTATCTTCTCGGATAATCCGAAATGAAATTTATCTTTATACAAATATAATAAATTTATATAATAGAGTATTATTTATATAAATAATTTTAATTGTATATACCCTAAAATATCATCAGCTTTTGTTCATCAAAAAGTAGTAACTCGAAATACGAATGTGCAGTGTAAGTGAAGAGAATAGTTGAATTAAAACAAAATTATTTCACAAATATTGTTTTATAAAATTTTTGCAAATGAAGTTGAGAGATTTATATAAAATATATTTTTCAATATTTAATTCAATATTTAGTTTAATATTTTAAATTTATAACCTATATGTATTTGTATATAACCTATAAATTTAATAATGACACTACTGCATTTTGCTTATATTGAAAAAATATGAAGTTGAAAAAGATTTTTAAAGACAATTCATTCATTATTTGTATTTATTATTTGCTATTTCCTCAATATCACATTTTGTATCTTTTATATTTATATACGAATAATATAATCAAACGTGATCTATTTCGTCTTTTGTATACAACTTTCATATACATTGTACTTTCAAAATTCTATAGCATTTGAATAACATTATTATTACAAAAAATGTCAAAGAAAATTCCACTTAGTCAAAATGAAATACAACCTTCATTTAAAGGATTTCTTGAACATATAAATAATAAACGTATTGTACAATCAAGGTATGACAAATTTTTTCTTAAAATCATCTATAATATATATAATTTAACTTTAAATTTCTATTTTTATATTATTTGTATCTTAAATGTTTTGATTATATTTAGAATATAAATATATAATAAAAATGTAATAAAAAAGTATAATGATGATTTATAGCACTCCTAAGTTATCAAATACAAATTTACTAAATGAAAGTTTAAATTGTATATCTAAAGACTGTAAGTCTTCTGATACAGAAAAATTAAAAGAAAATGTTAAAACATCCATTATATCTATTGTAAGTATTTCTTTAATATATGTAAAAGATATTATTTTATGATATAATTATACATTTTAGAATAGTTCTGATGATTCAACATTCATTGATGTTATTAAAAGTAATGTAAAAGAAAAAGATTGTAGTTTAGAGGAAAATTATCAAATAGATTCTAAAGAAGAAAATTCAAAGATTAAATTTATTCATTCATCAGACAGTGAAGATGATATAATAAAAATAAAACGAGCTTTAAATTTAAATCGAAAAAAATTTCTTGACAGTAGTAATGAAGAACAAATATCAAATGAATCATTTGAAAAAGATAAATCATCACTTGATAATGTATCTTTGCAATCATCTAAGAATAATAGTGAAATAGAAATACAAGAACAAATTTTAATTGAAAATGATAATTTAAGAACTCCCAAAAAATGCTTAAAAACCAAAAGAAAAGAAAATATTATAATATCAGATTCAGATAGCAACAGTCCTAGTTTTAAACATAGTTCCAAAAAAACTCCAATAAAAAGATGGATAGGACCAGATTACAAATTAAATTTGAAGCCTTTAGGTTTAGGAAAAGAATTAGATTCATGGATACAACTTGCAAAAGAGAAACCAATAATGTCTTCAGTACCAGTAAATATTAATATGATTTTATTTTTTATTGATAATATTATTTTTAATAAATATTAATCATTATTATTATTAAATATTATTAATTTTATTTTTAGATTACAAAAGATAAATTGGAAGATAGATGTAAACATTTAAGAAATTTTCAAATAGAAATTCTTGAAAAATTTTATACTGCATTAGATCAAATACCATTACCAGTATTACAAAAATTTCCACAATTTAATACACGTACATTTCAAGATTTAAAAATTTTATATCAACATGTTAAAGCAAAGATACGTCTGGTTGAAACAAAGTTAACACATATTGAATATGATAAAAATCAAAAACATGTTCAGGAATTATCTGAAATTACAAGTAGATGTATAAATGATTCACCATTATCTAAAACATCACAATCTTCAAATCAACAATTAATAATAGGTATTTCTGATAGTGATAGTTTCAATGCATCTAATACTAATTGTTCAGATGTAGGATCAAGTTTTACCAATATTATGAAAGTGAAAACTACAGTTTCACCAACAATAGAAGATTTTTCTCAATCATTACAAAAAAATAATGAATCTTATATAAAGAAAAAAGAGGATATAGATTCACATATTTCTCTCCAAGATCAATCAAATGATTCTCTAGTTCAAACAAAAAAGAGTATATTTCAATTAAAAAAACCTATTAAGGCATCTGTGACTTCTGAAATTTCTAAACAAATAGGAGAAATATGGAAAAAAGAAGAACAATCTAAAGTAGCTAATACTAAAACAATCATTTCTAATTTCAATATTAGTTCTGATAAATTAGAAAAAATTGAAAGTAATGAAAAAAATATATATTTTGAAGAGAAAAAAAAAACTGTTCAAATTTCTCAAAAATTAAAATGTGAAAATAATCAAAGTAATTTGAATATAAAGGATGCATCATATATAAATGGTAAATTCATACTTTTACTATATTATATATATATATATTATACATATATACAATTATTTATTTGTATAGATAATACTTCATATTCATATTCACAAGACATAGTTGATTGCTTGACTCAAGAACTTGAACAATTTCCTGCATTAAGTACAGATTGTAATATAAAATCAAGTTTTAAAGGTAAAGATAAATTATTATAATTAAGAATTCATTTTTTTATTTTTTTTATTATTGTAAGTTTTCTATTGTAATTTTTATATGTTTTATATTTTATAATTATTATATATATATTTTATTATTTATATTTTTAAAGAAACTGATACACAAAGTACTACTAGTAATACTACTACAAGTAATATTACAAATGAAAAAAAACAAGAAAAGGATAAATTAAATATTCAAATGGGTATTTTTACCGGAAGTTATAAGAATGATGGTGTCAGTGGTGAATTTGATGGATTAACATATCCTCACTCACGAGAAATGTTAAAAGTAGGATATTTTATTTTTCAATATTATTTTGAAAATATCTATATTTATATTTAATTATTATTATATATCTATATTTCTATAAAATATTTAATAATGTTTAAATTTTTTTTTATCAAATATATTTTTTAAGATTTTCCGACAAAAATTTGGATTATATTCATTCAGACCAAATCAGTTACAAGCAATTAATGCTGCAATTTTGGGATTTGATTGTTTTATTTTAATGCCAACCGGAGGAGGGAAATCATTGTGCTATCAACTTCCAGCACTTTTATTACCTGGAGTAACAATTGTAATTTCACCATTAAAAAGTCTTATTCTTGATCAAGTTCAAAAACTCACTTCTCTTGATGTAAGTTCTTTAAATATCATATTTTGTCTATATATATTCATAATTCATTAATAAATATATAGATTCCAGCTACACATATGTCTGGAGGAATAACAGATAGTCAAGCATTGGGAATATATAGAGAACTTTCAAAAAAAGATCCAGCTCTTAAATTATTATATGTAACACCTGAAAAAATTTCTGCATCTCCAAAATTTTGCAATATTTTATCTTCATTATATAACAGAAGATTATTAGCAAGATTCGTTATTGATGAAGCACATTGTGTTAGTCAATGGGGACATGATTTTCGACCTGATTATAAAAGATTGAATTGTCTCAGAGAAAATTATCCTAAAGTGCCAGTTATTGTTTTAACTGCAACAGCTACACCAAGAGTTAGAAGTGATATATTACATCAGTTACGTATTACTACACCTAAATGGTATGTAATTTGAAATATATTTAACATACAAAATTTTATATATTTTATTTATATAATAAAATGTTTTTGTTTTAATCAGGTTTATGTCAAGTTTTAATAGACCTAATTTAAGATATAGCATTATTGCAAAAAAAGGTAAAAATTGTTCAGATGAAGTAATAGGTATGATAAAAACAAAATACAAGAATGATTGTGGTATTGTTTATTGTTTATCTCGCAAAGATTGTGATGATTATGCAATGCACATGCGAAAGAATAGCATTAAAGCATTAAGTTATCATGCTGGTCTTACAGATAATAATAGAAGCGATATTCAAGGTCGATGGATTTCAGAAGAAGTATGGAAATAAGTAATAAAAATATTTTTTTTATAATTACATAATTTTTTAATTATAAAAAATTTTAGATCAAAGTTGTTTGTGCAACAATAGCATTTGGAATGGGTATTGATAAACCAAATGTACGATTTGTAATACATGCAGCTTTACCAAAATCTATCGAAGGTTATTATCAAGAAAGTGGACGCGCTGGTCGTGATGGAGAAAATGCAGATTGTATTTTATTTTATAATTATACTGATATGCATAGGATTAGAAAAATGATTGAATTAGATAACTCAAATCCTACTATAATAAAAACTCATATCGACAATTTATTTAAAATGGTATCATTTTGTGAAAATAAAACAGATTGCCGCAGAACACAACAATTAAATTATTTTGGTGAAATATTTGATCGAGAACAATGCATTGCTAACAAAGTTACATCATGTGATAATTGTAGAAGTAAAGTAAGTTTTTTTTTATTTAAAAAAAAATAAAATTTATATTAATTAAATTATTTAAATATCTTATATGTGTAAATATTTTGTATATAATTTTTTAGGATACTATTACTATGTTAGATGCAACAGATGATGCAAAACAGATTATGAAAGCTGTACGCGATTTAAATAATCAAACAAGAAATTGTAATCTTACATTAGTTCTTCTCACAGATATATTTAAAGGAAGTGATATCAAGAAAATAAGAGAATTGGGTATAAAAATTAAATTTCAATGTATTATGTTATCTCTTTGTGTAATATTAAATTTTTATATAGGTCTTAATAAGTCCCCTTTATATGGTCGAGGAAAATCATGGAACAGAGCTGATATTGACCGTTTATTACATCATATGGTACTTAAGGAATATTTACAAGAACAAATGTACATAAACAATGAAATTGCTTGTGCTTATGTAAAAATTGGACCAAATGCTGCAGAATTCATGACAAAAAAAGATATAAAAGTAGAATAATTCAATTTATTTTATTATTTAGTTTAAAAGTTAAAAAGAATTATAAAAATAAATTATTAAAATATAATGTTTTTTATAATAGATAATGCTTCCTATAAAGTCTAGTAATAGTACTACTGCTGTAGCAACAGTATCTACAGTTACGAAAAAAATTGATAAAATACTTGTGGAATTACAAGATCGATGTTACAAAGAATTGATGGAGATAATAAGAGGAATTGCTGGAGCACTTGATGTTTCAGCATCATCTGTTATGAACATGATTGCAATTAGGGCAATGAGTCAAATACTTCCAGATAGTGAAGAAGCTATGCTACAAATCCCACATGTAACTAAAGCAAATTTTGAAAAATATGGAAAAGCTTTATTAGATATTACACAAAAATATGCTGCAGAAAAATATGGTAAGTAAAGTGTTATATTTAAGTTATATAAGTTATATTTAATTATATATAATATGATATATTTTAATAATATATATTAATTTAATAATAATATATAATATATAATATTTAATAAATATTTAATTTAATAATATATTTATACTTATGATTTTTAACAGTATTATTGAGTGAAGAAAAAGAAGAGAGTAGTGATGATGATAATGACGATACGTGGTATAACGATACTCCTACATTTTCCGGTAAAATTAACTCATTTCGTGGTAAAAAACGTAAAGGCAAAACTACTTATCGAAATACAAATAAAAAGTTTAAACGAACATCAGGGTATATATTTATTTATTTTGTTTAATGTCATATTATATAATATAATATATAATATAATATCATATTATAATATATATATATATATATATATATTTTTTATAATTCTTATTTTATTTTTAGTACACAAAAAAGAAAAACAACGACAAAAGCAAAATGTACGACTACAAATTTAAACAAAGGACCGGGATTAGTAAGCTTAAATTCAAAGAAATAATATAAATAAATATACATAGATAAGATTGATATTTAATATGTAATATATATGTATTTATAACAGCATGGTATTCCATGTAACTTAAAACATAATGTATTTATATTAATTTGAAATTGGCATTTCATTACAAAATAATGCAATAGTATTATGTTTTTATAAAATAAATAAAATATGTATATACACAATTTTATAATAAAAAATATTTTTAATAATATTGATTAATATATAATAAATAAAAAATAACATCATAATTATATATTTTTATAAATTCTATAATTGTAAATATTATATTTACAATATAAATACTATTACATTTTTATATGTTAACAAAAAATATCCTAAAAATTCAAATAATTTTTTATGTTACCATAATTTTATTTTTTTAAGATTAAAGTGAAAATTAAAGCTATTAAGTACAGTTACTAAGTTCCATATACTTATAATTCAGGTTGCATTATTCTTGCTTGACGGTCTTCATTTTTGATATGTTTTTTTAACAAATCCATAACTTCATTATCAAATTCAGGTGGAGTCGGCTTTGCGCCTGTAGCCCAATAAAATATATCCCAATCGTTGGTTGGCAAATTGATAAGATGATCATACAATTGAAGTTGTTTATCATTAAAATCACATAAATATTTTTTAGCAAATGTACTTAAAAGAAGACCATTTTCTAACATGCCACGTTTGCGAGATTGATACAATAATCTATATCATATAAAAATAAAATAAAAATAATAATATTAAATTTTAATTTTAATAACATTTTATTTGTTTTATATATTACCGAGCTTTTTTTACATCTTTACTTTCTTCATTACGTTTTACATATAACGGTATGTTTGGTTCTTGGCTTTCTGGATGAATTACATCTTGAAAATCATCTTTACAATATATACAAGTTATTGAAATAGGTCGTAGAGATACTGGTTTAACCTTGAATTATGTATTACAAATACTTTAAATGTAAAATTTAATAAAAACATAACTATTGTTTTAATAATAAAATATTATTATTTATGCTTACTATTGATATCAGAGATTTTACAAGAACATTCATGTTTATTTTTTTTATCTTTTGCTGTTACAAAATTATTGTTTTTGATGAGGTTAACTAACTATATTTTCATAATAGATCACCTGATAGATTAAACATAATTTTATATTACTTATATATATGTATATAAATAATTATTAATATTCATTTATTTGGTTATTTTCATTTATTTAACAGTTTTAAGTAAAATATAATTCATTTTGAATCATTAATATTATTAAAATTAAGATAATAAGGAATTTCAAATTTTTGCTTTTGTTTTTTTAATAATTCGAGATATTTATTTTTATACTTATGATTTAGTTATTTTATTCGGATTTAATTCAAATCATGAAAATGCATTTATATACATTAATTTTTAGGTTATAATGTATTATATAAATACTTCCTTATTTATTGAAAATATATTTTTTCATAAATTATATTCATTCCCTATTTATTTATTTCGAATTTTCATTTTCATTATCATTTTCGAATTTATATAAAAATTAATAATAAAATAAAATTAATATTTATTTAAATTATTAAATTATATTTTATATAATTAAATGATCTAATTTATTAAATTTATCGCGTATTTTCTTTATTAAATGTTCTAAATTCTAAGTTGGAGAATATATCTAATTATAAATTTATAATTTAAATAATTATAAATTTATAAGTATTCAGAAGATTGAGAACGTGAATTGATGTTAAATTTTTGATCTATCCGTCAAAGTTAGTGGGAGATAATTTCAATTTTTGAATTTTTGCTATTCGATTTTTATTTATTTATTTATTTAAAATGCTCCAATTTACAAAAGATTTTACGCATGTGATTCTCAATTAATATTCAATATCAATTGTTAAGTTTCTTTTGCTTTAGAATTTCTTGTTAATTGTAAACTTTCTTTTGTATTTCAATTTTTCTTCTTGCACCGTCAAATGTGTGAAGACAGAAAAAAAATTGTCATATAAGATTAACATGATGTACATGTACGAAAATATACCGGAAAGCAATTTCTAAAAAAATTTATTATTTTCTTAAAATGTATAGAGATAAAATATATTTGAAATAAAAATATATAACAAATTTAAGTATTTTTCAAATATCGTACATACCTTAACCGAAAATTTTAAATTAATTTGATTTAATAATTTGTAATAAATTAATTTTAAAAATTCTTTCAGAGAATTGTTGTCGGATTTTAATTTTCTCTATGATTGATTGTAGTATAGCAAATAACTAAATATTAAATTTAAACTTAACTTAAAATTTAAATACACAATAATTTATTCGCTCAATAAATTTTATAATATTTGTTTATAATTTTATTTATTGATAGTGATCGAAGCTAAATTCAAGGAATTGATTTATGACATTAATAAAGCTGAATTCACGTAATAGCATAATATTGAAATAAATTTTTAATTGAAACTTTGAAATTTTGAAAATGTATTTATATTACATATAAATAGAAAATGTAGAAATATATATAATAGGTTACCAACACTGTTTTTAATTAACTAAGCGATAGATCACTCTGTATTCTTATTATTCTTTTTTTTTTTATGATAATTATAAGAAATATGTGACTGATGATAAATTTTTTATATTTATTTACGAATATTTATTTAAATACAAATTGTTTACTATAATTGTTAAATAATAATTATATAAATATAAATATGGATTTAAGAAAATAAATGAAATAATTTCTAAACTATTATAAATAATTGATTATATTTTGTCAATGGATAATAAAGTATTAAAAAACATTGAAAATGATAATGAAAATGAGATAAATGTTAATGTAGATCAAAAAACTTTAAATAGTTTTATAAATGAATGGAGTACTTGTGATGTATTTAATGTAGATGAAAATAATGGGAAAACACAATATTTTGATGATAATGAAAAGAAAAAAGAAAAGAAATCATCAGAAATTACACAAAATACTTTAAATTTTTCTCAGAATGAAATAAACACTCATTGGCAGGATAATACATTTTTAGATAAAATGTTTTCACAATTTGATTCATATGATGAAAAAAAGAATGTTTTAGAATGTTCTACTCAGGTTGGATAATTTAATATTTCTATATTTGTAAATATATTTAAAATTCATAGATATAATTTTAATTTTATGTGCATATTGTATTTTTTTAAAATAGGTTATTCCTACATCAAAAAATTGTTCTGAAGAAACATATGTTACAGAAGGAATAAATTCAGTACATTTATTAAAGAATAAGCAACAAGATGTTAAATTTCTTAAAAGATATTCAGTTAATTATAGCAATATTATTCCAAATAAAATATGTTGTTTAGATAATGAATTAAAAGAACAAAATATAAATATTAATACAAGTTTAAATAATAATACATTTTATGGTTTATCAAATAAGATAAAAGAACTTTTCTTAAAAATTAGAGGCATTAATACATTATATCGTAAGTATTTAATTTATGATAAAATAAAGTTCATTATTAATAAATTTATTTTATTCATTATAATTATATTAATTATTTATCTTGTTTTAGAATGGCAACATGATTGTTTAAATTTAGATGCAATAAAGAATAGAAAAAATTTAATTTATGCTCTTCCTACTAGTGGAGGTAAAACGTTAGTTGCAGAAATATTAATGTTGCAAGAACTTACATGTAATAAAAAAAATGCAATATTTATATTACCATTTGTTGCTATAGTACAAGAAAAAGTAAGTATTAAATGCAATGTAACCATGCAATGTAATAGAATTTATTTATAAATCATTATTTATAATAATTATTATAATAATTAATCAAAAGGAATATAAAAATATTTAAAAAATTTTTAGATTCAAGCAATGACACCATTTGCACTTGAGTTAGGTTTTTTGGTTGAAGAATATGCAGCAACAAAAGGAACTTTTCCTCCCAAAAAGCGTCGTAAAAAAAATAGCATATATATATGTACTATAGAGAAAGCATTAGGTTTAATAAATAGTTTAATAGAAGAAAAACGTCTTCATGAAGTGAGTAAAAATTAGATTTATCACTAAAATTTTAGTTCAAATATTAACTTATATTAATATATTTTAGATTGGTATTATAGTTGTTGATGAATTACATCTTCTTGGAGAAAATGGAGGAAGAGGTGCTACATTAGAAGTTCTTTTAACAAAAGTACTTTATGTTAATGGTAAAGAAATCATATTTATAAAAATTAATATTATATTTATAATTAATATATACATTATTAATTTATAATATATTATTTATAATATATTATAATACATTATTTATTTTAGATAATATTCACATTATTGGAATGAGTGCAACAATAGGTAATTTAGAAGAAATAGCAACATTTTTAAATGCAGATTTATATACTGGAAATTTTCGACCTATTGAAATTAAAGAATATGTAAAATGTGATGAAAATATTTGGTTAGTTGATTTAAAAACAGAAGAATTATTAACAGATGTAAAAAAAATTAATTATCGTGTAAGTTAATATTTTTTCATTTTTCTGTATTTATAATTATTAATAATTATTAATAAATTTAATAATTATTTATTTGTTTTAAAAGTATTCAAAGGATGCAGCAATTATAGATCCTGATCGAATAGCAGGTCTGGTAATGGATATAATTCCAGAACATTCATGTCTCATATTTTGTTCTTCTCGTAAAAATTGTGAAAATGTTGCTCTATTATTAACTAAAGTTTTACCTAAGTAAAAATTTTTTTTTACGTTTTTTATGTCTTGTATACGTTTTTATATATTATTATAAATCATATCAATTATGTATGATTATTTATAGATCATTACAAGATTACAAAAGTGATAAAAAACAAAATTTATTAAATGCACTTAAAAATGAAGAAGGTCTTTGTCCTATCTTAAGTAAAACCATAAATTTTGGTGTAGTCTATCATCATTCTGGTCTTACATCTGAGGAAAGACGATTATTAGAAGATGCTTTTAAAATAGGGACTCTTTGTGTAATATGTTGTACATCGACACTAGCAACTGGAATAAATTTACCAGCAAGAAGGGTATTTCAATTATTATTTGTTTTAAATAATAATAATTATTGTTTATTTTTACAAAAAATATATTTACAATATATTTATAATACATAATAGGTAATATTAAGAAGTCCATATATTGGCAATCAGTTTTTAAATTTAAGTAGATATAAACAAATGGTAGGAAGAGCTGGTCGTGCGGGTATGGGAAATATAGGAGAGAGTATACTCATATGTAAAAATAATGAATTACAAAAGGTATATATAATAATATTTATTTATTATAATTAGAATATATATATAAATAGAAAATATATTTATTATCAATAATATTTATTATATAGATAACAGAACTTTTAAAATCTAAAATGGATGATTCTTTAAGTACATTACATATAGATAAAGATAGAGGTATAAATAATTTAATTTTAAGTGCTATATTATTTTCTATGGCAACAACTAGATATGAATTACACAAAATAGTAAAAAGGACATTGCTTAATATTCAACAAAAACGTTTAAATGTAAATATTAAGCAAATTGTAGATGAAACAATAACTGAATTTCTAAAAAGTGGTGTAATAAAAATAAAAGAAAAAGAAAGAAATGTTAATATATCAAAACCAAATATAAGTGTTATATTTCCATCACAGGATATATCTTCTTGTCCTACAACTATAGAAACAAAAAAAAAACGAATAATAAAGCTTACAAATAATTCTAAATTAGAATTATGTAGCCTTGGACGTGCAGCTATGAAAGGTAAGAATAATTTTATTATTAAATAATTAATAAAATATTTCTTTATATAAAATCATTTTAAATAATATATGTATTTTATGTTGAAGGTTGTATTGATATGGAATGTGCATATACATTATATCAGGACTTAAAAAAAGCACAGGAACATTTAATTCTTCTTGATTATTTACATCTATTATATCTTGTTACACCATATAATATAATATCGCAAATAAAACCAATAGGATTTATTTATTATGATATGGTAATTTTTTATTTATGATTGTTTATAATTTAATTTAAAATATTTTATAATTTGATTAATATTTAATCATTAATAAAAATATTGTAATATTCTTATAAAATTTAGATAATTAAATTATCAGAAACACAAATGAAAACAGCTAGACTTTTAGGAATTAATGAAGTAAATATAAGTAAAATACGTGATGGATTAATGCCTAAAGTATGTATATAAAATTTAAATTATATATATTAAATCTATTTTTATATTTAAGTTATTTCATACATAATAGAATGTAGAACCAAGAGTGATTCATAGATTTTATGTAACATTAATACTGTATGATTTATGGAATCAACATGCAGTGTACAAGATTGCAGAAAAATATGATATAAGTAGAGGTATTGTACAAAATCTTTTAACTGCTGTATCATCATTTGCATTTTCTGTAATTCGATTTTGTCAGGTTAGTGAGCACATTATTAAAATATTATATGATTTATAAAATCAATTTATAAAATTTAATTAGATCATTATTTCAGGAATTAGATGAATTTTGGGCATTTAAAGATTTATTAAATGTATTCAGTAAAAAATTATCTTACTGTTGTCCCCTAGAATTAGAAGCATTAATGGATTTACCTTTAGTTAAAATTGTAAGAATATTTTTCATTTATAGAATAAAATAAAATAAAAGAATAAGTTTGAAACAATTATAATTATAATATTTCATTTTGTAGAGTAGAGCACGACAATTATATAATGCTGGATTTAAAACAATACAAGACATAGCTAAAACTCAACCAATAAAGTTACAAGAAAAAATTCCATATTTAAGTAAAAAAATTGCAATGCAAATTATTGAGGGTGCTAAAGTAAATCATTTAGTAGATTATATTTATTAATGATGTATCATATTATTAGTTTTAGTATCATATTATTAATTTTATTAGATTTAATTTAATTATATTTTACAGTTACTAATAGTGGAGAAAATAGAAAATCTACAGGATGAAACTGAAGATATTTTAGATGGAATACATATGAATACTTTAAAAGGATTTTAAATTATTAAATTAAAATTACTCAATTTATATAATACAAAGATTTCATTTATAAAATATTAATTTTATATAAATAACATGTATTTTTTTACATAATTTAATTATAAAATTTTGTTAATTATGTATAAAATAAATATATTTATTATTTTTAAATTTTTATATATTGTGTCAAACAGATCAGTGTGTTCTAAGAATAACACATTGTTTAAGCAGGCACATATATTAAATGTCCAAAATATAATTGATTTCATTTGAAAAAATATGACATCAAAACATTATGGCACAATTTCTATAATATATTATTATATAAAAAAATATAATAAATACAATATAGTATATGTAATATATAATAACAAATTTTATTAAAATGCATTGCTTTATAAAATAATAATATTATTTATTATATATTAATAATAAAAATTACAATGTTAAATTATTACGTAATTTTTAGCGCTTTTTATATAAACATGGTTTTAAACTTATAAGAGGTAATTTATTTCTATTATTAATGTCTCTTTCTTTTTTAAAATCTAAAAAATAAAATAAATTATGAGACAAATCTTTCCAAGTGTTTTTGAAACCATAACTATTTATTACTTTTATAAAATCTTCTATATGTTCAAATCGACTTTCAACTTCAGCTATTTTTAAAATGCCACTGAAAGATCGTTTTTTTTAAATTATTAATTTTTAATACATTATTATTTTTTTGTTTTTACTTACTCTTTTTTAAGAACTCTATTTGCTTCTATAATGTAATCTTTAAGATTGGTTCCCATTAAAGATAAGCAAAACACAACAACATCTACTCCACTTGTTAATAATGGGGTATGTGTTATATCACAAGCAGTTACATTTTCATTCAGAGAAATAAAATCAAAAGAATGTACTTTATTAGGAACTGTAGCAGCAAGTCTTGCTTCTCCACATCCAAAATCAGCAATTATATATTGCTTTGGTCTATAACATGATTAATATATATATAAGTGTGTGTGTGTGTGTGTGAATTAATATAACAATTAAAAATTAATTTATAATTATAACAATATGTATTATGTGTACTAACATTTTTTTTATCGAAGATATTATAACATCAAGAGGATTTAAAGGCCATTGTTCGATTTGCTGTTTATATCCTTCATGATATGCCTTAAATGCATCAGGATCATTTTTGAAATATTTTTTAGATTCTGAACTTTCATTATTATAAAGTGTTTCATTTAAATATCTGAATCTAGAAGCTCTTAATTTAGTCATCATTCTATCCCTTAAAGATTGTGGTTTTTCCTTTACTTTTTTTTTTTTTTGTTCTTCTTGTTTATTATCTTTAGAAAGTAATTTTTCTAAATTGTATTGCTTAAGAGATGTTTCAGAATTATTTTTTTTTGAAGAATCTGAAAATTTATTCTTATTTTGTTTTATTTTCTTTTTTAATATTGAATTTAAGTTTATTACTTTATTATTTAGTTTTTGTTCTCTTTTTTGTTTTTTTCTTAATATCAAATTCAATTTTGTTAATTTGTTATTTAATTTTTGTTTTTGTTTTTTTTGTAACATTGAATTTAATTTTGCTGGTTCGTTATTTCGTTGTTCCATTTCAGATTCTATATGTTTGGTTTTTGTCTTTTTTATAAATTTATTGTTATTATTAATCTTGTTTTCAATTTGGTCAGAGATTTTGTTTTTTTCTTCAAGATTTTTTTGATATTGTTTTTTGTCATCAATTTGCTGTTTTTTTTTATTTTGAACTTTTTTGATTAATTTACTCTTTCTTTTATTTTTAATATCTATTTTAGTATCTACTTTCATTACATCAGAATTTAAAAAATTAATAGAATTATGATTTTCATTATTTTTATATATTTGTTTGACTTTTTTAAACAATTTATTTTTTGTAGATTTATTTTTAAATTTTAAATTTTTATTTTTAACAATTGTGGATTTATGTTTATCTTCATCATTTGTTAATTTTTTTTTCTATAATATATATATATATATATTTATATATAATGAATATAATTTAATAAATTGAACAACTTATATATATATATAATAAATAATTTTTAATACAAAACTTATTAAAATATAACTTTACATATATCATATAACCTATTAACCCATTTATATATATCATATAACCTATTATTACTTACCTGACAATTCTTTTTTTCACTAATATTTTTATTGATTTTCTTTGTATTAGATATATTTTTTTTCATTTTTTCAATCATTTTATATAATCTTTTTTTTATATCTATTTATGAATACTAAAAATATCTATAATCTTTTATATTTTCCACTTTTTGTGGTGTGCGCATTTGTACATGTGATTGTGATTATTAAATTTTAAACAAATGAATGTTTTATATTAATTTTATATATGGAATCAGCCTTTTTTATACAGTTTCATAACATTATGCATCATTATTATGCAACAAAAAATTTAGATATGAATTTACAAATATGATATAATTCCTTTTTTTTCTAATTTATTATTAAAACAAATTAAAGTAAAAAAAATTTGATTAAATAAATAGATAATAAATAAAAATTAATGTATTACATATGATTATACAAGCATATGGTTATTTACATATATACTTATATATACGATATGAGATACAATAAATGAAATAAAATCTCAAAATTTATGTATGTAATGCATGCATTAAATGTTCAATAGATTTATAATAGATGGCGTTTATTATAGTAATTGATAAGTGCTGCCACATAGTAAAAAAATATTAAATTAACTTATTATTATTTTATTTCATTGTATTTTATAATAAAATTTAATATATAAGATATATATATATATATATTATATATAAATTATTATTGCATATAAATCATTAATAATTAATATTATTTATTTAACATTACTTCTAAAATTATTTCTAATTAAGATCGTATATTTACATTATGATCTATATTAATATCTATATTATATTATTATTTTATATATTATATATATTATATAATTATTATTATATATTATTAATTATTTTATATATTTTATATATTATATTAATATAATATATTATCTATATTATATTTATATTAATATCTATATTATTTTAAATATTATATTTATTCTTTAATCACTTATGAAAATATTTTCAATTGTCTTTGCATTTTTTATGAAATAAATAAATAAATAATATATATATATTTTTATTCATATGTTCTTTATACATAAATATTATAATTAATATTAGAATATTAGAATAATAATAATAAAATTAGAATTTATTATTAAATTTATAATAACACAAATATAAAATTTTATGAATTTTAAAATATATAATATATATATATATTAAACAATATATATATATATATATATAATTATATATATATATATTATATATATATATTATATATATATAATTATATATATATATATATTATATATATATATTATAAGTTTTAAAACATAGGTTATAATTTAAAAAATCGTAAATTATTTATTACACTTTAAATATTCCATGTTCTTTTTTTGCTACTTTTTTATTTAATTATATATTTAGTTTAGTTTAATTTAATTTATTTATTTTTATTTAATTAGATATTTTTGAATTTTTTTATAATTTAATTTTTTCCAACAATTGTTCCCTTATAAAAAATTTGTTAGAGATATAATGCAGTTTGAATTGAGTCACACAATAAAACGTATGAAATAATTTATATTTATCCGTTTGACGCGTACTGCAAGGTAATGTAATTAACTATAATAATGTTTCATGAAGCTTCTCACGTGCTTTTCAAATAAATTGAAATTGTCCCAAAAATGTCAGTATATTCTACGGATTCACTAGAAAATATTAATGAAATTTCACCAAGGAATAAGAATATTTTACACAAAAACATTGGATCTAACCTAGTGCCAACCAAAACATTGATTTTTGATTTATTCCTTAAGCCGTCACTTTCACCAAAATCTATTACTCCATCATTATCTCAGAGACAAGACAAAAGTAATAAAATATATATATATATATTTATATATATTTCAACATTATATTAAATAATCAATTCAATTTCAATTTCTAACATTATTAATTTCATCATTTGATTTATCACTTAAGAATTAATTAATCATGATAAAATTATTGATCAATGTTAATATAAAATTTTGATGTTATAAATAGATTACATATTATCGTATTCAGATATTTAGATAATATTAATTCCCTTTTATATTTTTTTTATAAATTCACGAAGAAACATTTATGAAAATGTTGAGACGGTGAATCATCGATCCATTCGAGGAGACTGACATTTGTCCTGTTTCTTTCTTACTGAAAACGTTTCAGATACCGGATCTAATGAAACCACGCCGAGTACCGACAAAGACACGAGGACAGTCGGCAGCAAGAATGCGATAATTGTGAACAGAAGACCCGTCGACGCGTCCAAGCGACGACATCCGACGTCTTTGGAGAACGGAAAACGAGACGTCGTGGATCGCCTTAAGAGAAACGTAAGATCACGAGCATGATGAGAAACATTTCGATTCAAAATATTTCAAAAGAGAGAGACATTAAAGTGACATTTTAATTATTTTCTAAATTGTGAACAATGCAAGCATGAATTTAATTCTACATATCCTATATTATTTTATTATTTTTGATTCGATTTGTTATTAGGTTAATTCAATTTTTTAATTATGATCAATTACATATCAAAGAAGTTTAATTTTAAATTTTCAATCGTTGGAATATATAAATATTATAATCTGTTAAAAATAAATAATTCTATTTAAATTTCTTACATTTTATTATGAAAATTTTTATGAGAATTTCGATAATAAATTTATATTAAATTATTTTCCATAATTTAACATTTCAAATTATAAATTATTATTATTATTATTATTATTATTACATGAATATGAATTTAAATCAAACTTATTTTTACTTTTTAGAATAAAAATAGTTCAAATCGAGAGGAGAACGACATCGATAAGAAAATCGATACAAAATGTTCAAAACGGTTTTCAAAGGCCTCCCAAATGAAACAAAACTGTAATTCTAAAGATAGTTCAATATCTATGAAACCGAATAAAAAGCTTGGAAATGTGCTCGCCCCGGTGGTTCAGCAGGCGAGGAAATCATGCTCCTATTTGGAGCTCTACCGTCGGAAATTCAGTTAGTTCGAAACGAGATAATGTTCTTCGTTCGTGACCAACGCGAGGGTTTGAAAGGGTGCGTTTACGCAAGGGTCACTCTAAATGCTACTGGAACCATGCAATTTTCCTCCGGAGAACGTTTACTTTGATCGTGATTAGACGTCCTTTCGACACTAGTGATATGTATATATATATATATATATCTGCAGAATTAGAACGTACGATGGACGTCTCAGTCCTTTCTTGTTTGTTGGTCTTGCCACGGTTCTGCTTTATTGTTATTTGGACATGCTGAATCTCTATTTAACTCGAAGCGCGATAAAACCGCGCGTTCCTGTTTTTCCTTGGGAAGGGAAATTGTATTTGGAAAGACCACTATTTTTAAAAGGTTAGGTACCAAGATTTATGTATACAACACCCTGGAGATTAGGACTCCAGGTTTCGATATAATTTGATATCGATTTCGAAACTTTCTCAACTCGAAGGTTTTTAGATACTTAGAAGCTCGAAAAGTTTGCTGATATTGTATTTTCCAAATTATTAATTGCAACCTATTAAAGGATTATTAATAGAAGAAATTATTAAATATAAAAGTAATTAATGTGACAGAATTTGTATAGAATATAGAATAGTTAAATTCAATACTTTAAAATTTATATAAAAGTATTATTATTGGATGTATAGGCGAGAGTAAATAAAAAAGTTATTAACGAAGAAAGAAAAAAATAAAATAGATAAAAAGATACTGAGAAAGAAACAATTTAAATTAACTCTCACAAATGGAATTTTCAAATATAAATTTATTTTTTCGATCGTACTTTTTTATCCTTTTCTTTTTCGAAAAAAAATAACGAATCAATGTTGATTGAATGGTATTAAGTCAATTCCAAATAGAAATTTCTTCTCCAATTTTAATTTTAATTTTCTTCGAAATTTAAATATAAATTTAAATTCATTAATATCAGCGTTAAAATTACAGTTTTATCATTCATGTTTTAATTAAAGATTCTACCTTCAACATATATAATAAAATATTAAATATTTTCTTTAAAAGTTTTTCCTTTGTCTTCATTTATTGAAATTGTTTTTCTTTTTTTTAGATTACTTTTAATTATTTTTTAAATGATAATCACAAATTCTGCTTTATTCATTTAATCAATTCTCTTTAAAAATTAACTCTCTTTCATTCGAATGTGTTATTTTCTATATATAAATTAATTTAAATGCTATTTCTTTGTTGTTTTAAAATAATAATTGTTATAGAATAAAGATTTCACAGATTTAAATTAATCAATCTAATTTTCATTATTATTTATTATTATATTTCTTCATTTCGCTTTAATTAAATTTTAATTTTATAAATACATATGTCAAATTTTCATGTATTCAATATATTTTCGAATATATTTAAATCATTATATTTGCATTTTTGTTCTACAGTGAAATTAATTTGACTAATATTTTGATAGTATCAAAGTAATTAAAATTTTATTACAATACACTTGAAATTGAAAATTCTTCTTAAAGAATATCTTTCTTTCAAGTCTCGTTCAACGCAATTCTCCCTTACTTTAATTTCAAAGCGACGCATTAAAGAACGATCCGGCTAAGATGCATCTTCAGTTTCTCGTTGTTCGCAGGTGGACCACAATACAACGTTCGATCCCCGGAGGGTTCCACCTTGTCGGTTTGCGGGGACAGCGAACGAGAGGAGCTCAGTGACAACGATATACGTACGTTGTCTACCCCGAGGGACGATCAAAGCGAGTTGAGTTTTTATAGGCGTATAATCGAGGGATCTATCAATCCTCTGGCCTCTGAAAATCGATCCTCTAAAATTGTGGATCAATCAACGTTTCAAGATATCTCCCCCGATTCGAGCGCCGTTAAGCAGAACACGTCTGACGATAAATCGAAGAGGAACCTTGGTTACAAGCCATATACCATAGAAGAGTACAAGGCTTTGTCGATACCGAAACTCGATCGATCTCTTGGGCCCGATAAAGTTGAGATGCAAGCCAAGGTAAGTGTGTGTTTCGTTTGTTCCCTTCCGCTACATTTCTTTCACCGTACTTAATTGAGCTGGGATTTATTTGTTTCGAGATCGGAGATAAAACAGCTTGGTGTTAGATTGCTGTTAACGTTCTTCGATTTTTATCATATATATATATATATGGTTTTCTAAATCTGCATCAGATTTTTTAATTGAGAATAAGGAAATAGGATATTCAATATTTTTAATTTAAAAAGAATATTGGATTTTTATTATATATGTTGAAGTGATTGGTGCAATAAGAATTTTTGAAATAATTGTAATAGAAGATTAGTTTTCTTTTATACTTTCGATCGATTGTACGATGATATTTTTATTATTATTTTTTTTTTTTTTACGTGTATTTTAATATTCATAAATCGCACATTTTTTATGATTCATGGATGAGCGCGGCTATTCGGTTGCTAAAGTCGAGTTAGCAGAAAGTTCGAACATAGACATCTCGCAATCTCGTTTCCTTGTCCCATCGGAAGTTAACCTGCCAGAGTCGAGAAAGCGAAGTAGAAGAAACTTCGCTTCCGCCGACCCATCACAGTTTACAATTTCATGGAAGACCTAAAGCGAGTTAGCTTGTCGCCCGTCTTCGTAACTTCAATCTAATAAACATGCGTCCGTTTTCTCGCAGCTATCTTATCATTTGATACCTTCTATTTTCTTCGTACGAGTCCTATCAAATTTCTACATCGAACGATACGCGAAGAATTTCAAGGATTCTCAACGTGATCAAGCGTAAAGTTGAATTTTACATTGATAGTATAATTTAATATGAACAATGAAAACAAAATAAATTGATATACTGTTTCATTATTCATATTAAAATCAATAAATATTTACGAAAAGATATCGATGATTTTTTAATATGTTGTAACAAAGTCATTAAACTGTGAAGATTTTATTTGGTGATTATTTTTATTTCCTAACTTAATACAAATCATAAAGTCAGAAATTAAATAAATTTTTGTTTGATGTCAATTAATTTATGTTAATTTTTTTCACTTTTTAAATCAAAATTAAATAAAAATTCATTTAACTATTCTTAATCTTCACAATACTATTCAAGTTAATGACAATATATTAAAAAATCATCAAGATCAGAGAATAACATCTTTTTATAAATAATTATCTTAAAACCAAATAATCATTTATTAAAAAAAAAGAATTCTTTACCAATTCATGATTAGAATTGCTCGTTCTAATATTTTTTTGCCCTTAATTAATTCAATATCGTGTTAGTCGAATAAAAATTTTATTTTCAACCAAGATAGTATTTAAGTATTTATACGCGATACATAAGATGGCGCCACAATAACGGATGCTTTGAAAAAATCTAGAGCAATGCTGTTCCTTCGAGACAGCATTCTGGTAGACGTGCCAGTGTAACTTCGACAGTCGCGCGACGCCAGGCGCACAACGAGGAAATAGTTGTCGCCGTTGGTACTCGAAGAGACAGTAAATTCCAGAAGCCTTTGAGCTAAATACCTATTCCAGAGCTGGAGAGCCGGCCTGTAAATTTTTCAGAGTTTCTAATACTACGACTTGGAAGAAGAAAGAGAGAGGGGAGGAAGAAGTTATGATTGCTTATGGATTCACACTTTTCTAGATGTGTGTTCACATTACTTTTCGCTTTTAAGGAGAAAGAATTTTATTGAATTTTATTGATTTTGAGCGAAAATTATTATTATCTTTAAGATTGAAAATTAAAATTTTATACCACGATTTAGCAACAATTTTTCACTAATTTTTATCAGTCAAATTTCTTAATCGAAAACAAATGTGAGGATTTTCATGCAAATTAGAGAGAAAATATTTGAACAACTATTTTAAAAGAAAATTCACTTAATCCTAAAATTTTTACTCAAATGAAAGTTTTTTTTCTAGCTGAATATTATTTAAAAAGTCAACGCTTTAAGTTTCAATACACTATAATGCAAATAAGATATAATAAAATTTTAATTTAACACGAAAGAAAATTTAATTTATTATATTTTTTTGAATGAAACATATTAATTTAAAAGCTATATAATATCGAGAAAATTATAATAGATATCAGTGAAGTACTACATCTGTGCAATTCCGTTTAAACTGGAATACAATTTTGGGAGATATATCTTGGAATATTTAGGATCGAGGATGATTTTAGTCCAGAGTTGTACGAAGTGATTCGAACTTGGTACAATTTCAAGCGAACAAACCGATGAATAATACTCTGAAAGAGAACAGTTGAAGAGAACTTCCCTCCTATTGATTTAGAAGATTGATCATCCAATACTACGTCAAATTCAATCTTTGACGTTCCTTTCACATATATATATTATCTATCAATATTTTAAAAAGATTCAAACTTTGAGAAGAAGATTAAAAAATTCCTAATTGCATCAAATATTTCGATTAATTTTCCATTTAATTTTACCGAAGGGTTAAAGCGTGTGAATGATATGTAACGTAATATGGGAAGATGGTGCACCGTGTACCATGAGAGTAGAGAGAAAGAACTTTCAAAGCCGCAGCTTGTTCCCGAGGAAAAATATGGACTTTATCCAAGACTTTTTCCTACAACCGCACATTTGTCGTACATTCTTTTGCTATTATCCAGGATTACCGAGTAAGTTGGATACTGGTAAGTGTAGATAAGTACACCGATATACGGGAATAAATTTGTTACCGTTGGACGCGCCGTCAAGGACAGTTTAAATGAAACGCCAGAGGAGGCCAGCGGACTGGAACAAGGTGAGGTACACCATAATGCCTATAATTACACAGACTCCGGAGAGATTGTATTAATATTGTCCACGGTTTAACTTAACGTGATATGAATCACACCGATGTGCATTAACGTTGAGGTTTCACCACTATGAAATGACGTGAAGGGAAACGAAAAAAGAAAGAGAGAGAAAGACAAAGAGACAATGGTACAATAGAAATTTTGGATCTTCATCATTGAAATTATTGTTAAATTAAATCTAATTGTTAAGCTATTGAAAGTATAGTATATATGCTTTTAAAATACAACACAATGAGGAGACAGGTTTGTTCTTCTGACAAGATAAGAAGTACAAGTTAACCATTGACGCTACGTAATAAGTAGTGCAAGTCAATTATTGGGATGAATACATCCAATAATAAAAGTTTCTTAGATTTTAATCCTTACTATTAAATTGTTCGAACTTTGTGGTACAAATGCTTGAAATATTTATACATTTTTTAAACAAAGTAACAATTTGTTGATTGATTTAACTATTAAAACCATAGGCTCGGCACATACATCTATTCCGAATCTTCCCCTTCGTCAGACACAATTTCCCCCTTTTTCCTTTTCCCTTCCTTTTGTTCTTTCCTTCTATTTCGGTTGCCACCTGCCCCTCACCCATCCCTCACCTATCCTTTCCCTTTGCACAGCCCTCCTCTTTCGACAAGCATTTGCATAATCTACTTTACTCGCTGGATTCGGTCGGGGGTGAGTCGGCACTCGACGATTTTCGGTGTAGCTCGATCGATCGATCTTACTGCACTTTTAACGGGCAAACCCACACCGAATCCTCCGTCGGTTGTGCCGGTAAAAAGGGACAGGCGGGATGGGAGAGAAATAAGGGGTCTCGATACACGTATAGGAGAGATAGGAGATGGCGTGTTGTCACACGTGTTTCACAGACGGATGTGTGTTGGTTGTATATATATATACGTGCTCGCGTTACCGGAAACTTGGAGGGGGGATGATGGCGAGGGAGGTCGTAGGGCTTTCGTAAAAAGTAAATAAAGCCCCCGGCGCCCGAAACCTCCCGGTCTGTTTAGTTTGAAAGTTTCATCGAAGCGATGGCAGCTTCAGGGATTGTTTGTTGTTGCAGAGAGAGTGGCTGATGCGGCGAAGGTCATATGGGAACTCGGTTAGCGCGCGTAATCGCCAACGGATATTGCTGCAAACGCACAGGCTTAAGGTATGTCTCATGCGTTTAATAAACTTTTTCTTTATCTGCTGGAAAAGAAATAATTTGTAGGAAATAATAATAATAGTTTTTTTTAATCGAGAAAGAAAAAAAATTATTAATATAGCATATTAAGAAATCCGTGATCGAACGTGCTTTTGATAATTGAACTTGTTTCTTAGCTTTTTTAATATTATATTGGATATTGGCTGTATTTGGTGAGCATTGAGCGAAAGATAATAATGTAATAATTATTTTAAAAAATTTTGAGTTAGTTTTAATCCTATATGTATAATTCAGTTTTGACTTTTGAGATATTCGAAAAAATATATTTAATGTGCACGGTATTTTTAATTTATATTAATTGATTGAAATTAGAATATTGAGAATGCAGGAAGATACTTTCCTGATTATATTTCATAATATATTATTTAAAAAATTATTTATAATTCAATGATTTTGAAATAAAGAAATTTAACTAACTCTTGCCCACACATACAACTGTTGCTCTTAATTTTTAAAATATTTGCAAAAAATGAACTATTATATTGAATTTCATCTTTATATATGCAGTGGTGATAATATAGATATATATATTTCTATATTTTAATTGATAAAACTTATTCCTTCATGAATTTTAATGGATTTAAAATATCTCATTTCAGCATTTCACGGAATTCACCATACTTAATATCTAAAGAAAAATTAGACATTCCATGGATTCTTCGAATCAACTAAATAAAATATAAAATAATTAAAGAAATTAATGATGATTGAAATTAAACTAATGATAGCAATATTAAGTTCCCACTTAATATTCATTATTGCAACATTGTTTATTCTAATTTCAATCGTACAATTATTGTTTTATATTTTATTTACCGCAGATTTGAAAAATTATCTTTTCTAATTAGACAAATATCGCATTAGATATCTGAAACATAAGAAAAGAAACATAATTTTTGTTTCATTAATTTTTATATTTGCTAACAATAGAAATAACAATTTGCATGAAAATTTAAAAAAAAATTCTTGTAAATAGCGTTTTTATTTTTTATAACAACGCGTTTTATATTTCATTCGAAATTATTTAATTTGCGATAAATATATAATATCCATTAAAACGCGTGACAATTTCGCATTTCGGAACATTCACAAATAATCGCGAACAATAACTAATTTTATCGAAAAAGTTTCTCATTTGTATTTTACACGAAAATATACGTGGAAATATTATCGGATCGTTAAAAAACTCCCGGCAAAAATTTTAAAAAAATTTTCGACATCCACGCATTCAACAATTCGTAATAATTTTGCGAAACAGGGCAGCAATTTTTCTCGAATTCGTACTTAAAAAAAAAAATATCTCCGTTTCAGGCACGTGAATGCATTTGTTACAAATCGAATCGGGAGGCGCGCGGCCGATTTCTCGAATCAAAATCAAATATCCAAATATTGGAAAACCGATATAATAACGCGAAAAAAAAAAAAAAGGATAGTCGAAGCGTGGCAGGATGACGAATTAACATCGTCCACCATTTGCTCGCGTTACGCTCGATAGTTAATTGCCAATTAGAGGACGCAAAGAGGCATCGCGACGAAAACTGATTCGTTTTACTCTCGTTTAGCACGAGGAGGAAAGTCAAGTCTCGTAATGGTCCTCTGGAAGATTTATAAGCGAAATTAATTACGTACGTATCACTTTTGTGTTAACAATGGCCACTGCCTCCTCCTCCTCCTCCTCTTTTTTTTTCCCCCCTCCATTCCCCGTTTCATCTTCCCTCCCGCGTTTCGTTTCCTGTTGTTCGTTACAGGATCGTTAACGTCGCGCAACTCTCGTCATCAAGCTTTTAGATTTATTTTCGCCGCCAAGCGGGAAGGGATACCTTCCTCTTTGGAATACCACAAAATTCTGGCATCCACGTATCGTCACTGTTCAATATATCGTTCCTTATTTGTCCTTATTAATCCGATAATAATTACATCGAAAGTATTATACAAATCCATCGTCAAAATATACAAATATACACACGTATCATCGTCTTTCTCCAAGGAGATTAAATTTTCCTTAATAATAACATAAACCTAATAATAAATAGAAACTGTAATCACACGTATATATTTTTGTTAATTACACTGCTATTATTTATTATCGGTATGTAAAATTGAATCTGATCGAAAGACGATAGACAGGGCGGGAAGAAGAAGAAGAAGAAGAAGAAGAAGAAAGGGAAGGGACGAAGGGGGTTGGGTTGCGGATGCTGGCGGGCAAAGTGGGAGATCCGAGGCTAAATCCAATTATATGCACAAAGCGAGGGCTGCAGGCCGCAACTACCACAAGGACAGGGCGGGAATTGAGGATGGCGAAGGCGAGAGAAGGTAGAGAAATTCTCTACACGTGGATAAACCTACGTTACGTTTCTCTGGGAAGGGGGCCCGAGTCCCCGTGACTCGCCTACCGGAATTAGATTTTGCTTACTTTCGCCCTTGCAGGAGTGGCCCCTCTCCCTCTGCACCCTTCCCCTGCTTTTATCCACGCCTCCCTCGCTATTGATAATCGCGGCCTGAATTTCAACGAGTTACTCTCTTTATGCATGTTTGCTCGGAAACATTCTTTCGTTTACGCGGAACCGGTCAGCGCAAAACAATTTGCAAAGGAATTTGGAAATGGTTTGCGACATCTCGCGACGCTGATCCTCTCCTCCCCCCGTTACGATAGGGACTAACTTCGAGGGAAACTATTTCAAAATAATTTCCGTTGCTAAACTCCGTTCGTACGAGGAGTGGAATTTTTAAGGAAATAATCGAGTTGATTCGGTATCGAAATAGTTTTCGAAACTGAAATTTGTTGTGTATTTAACTCAATGTTTTTATTCTCTAAGATTCTATTCTGGGATATAATTATGATATATTTCATCGATCATTTGATTTGTAATCTAATTTTTAGTAGTTTAATCAAATTAATTTTGTGCAAGAAAGTTTGAGACCAAAAAGAGTTCGATCAATTTTTAAATACCGCCGTTTTTTGAACTTATTTTAACTATTTCTGCTTTGTATTTGTACAGTTGAAGGATACTGTTGCTGAGAAATGCTTCCTGCCTCCTTTGAAGAATCGAGAGATCGATACAAAGGTAAATCAAGAGACTTTATTCTTTTACGAACACTCAACAACGATCTTTTCTCTCGATATCGCACGATTGCCCGAAAAAGAGATTCTTCCTTAGATACTTTTGACTTTTTTGTACTATTTTTTTATTGGTATGATCTGCGGGATCGTTGTATTTCAATCTAAAATCATCACAAACATTTGTAAGAAAATAAAGAATCTGGATGATTTCGTGTTCGTAAAAATTTTAAATATTACTTGCATAATTCGTTTCTTTATAATACGCATGTTGTCGATGCTTTTATTTACAATAATTTTTATCATTGTAGATTCAAGATTATTCGATACCTATAACGATATTCGAGGATGAGGAAATTAATCTGAGGAATAGCGATACGAACAGCGATAGATATTCAAAGAAAAATCGCGACGCTTGCAAAATATCATTGTCAAGAAAATCTAAGAAATTCGAGCGAATACCGAGTTTCTGTTCCTCGTTAAATTCTCACGACATCGTTGAAGATTCATATTTGGAATCTTTGAGGCAATGCCATTTTTAGAAAGGAAGATAGAGCGACAAGGTATGAATTATGCCTTTAAATATATAGCATCGTGCCTAATTTATTTTTTTGTTCAGAAAAATCGTGAATGCGAGATATATTTATTAATTGATTCTTAAATAAATTAAGGATTCAATGGAATAAAAGAATTCCATTATAAAAATTTCCTATTCTTTTCGTATTCTTTTTTACTCTGAACAATTTGATGTTGTAAAAATAATTGCAATTAACTAAAATAATATATATTCTTCAAATTTTTCTTTTTTCATATAAAAAATTTAGCAGTCATTCAAGTTTTTTTTTTTCAAATAAATAAACTCATATTATTTTTATTTTTGTTTACGAAAACCAAAGAATCTATCTGTTATCAATTATTTCAATCAAGAATACAAAGAAGAAGAGATATTTAAAAGGATTGTCAAAGAATTAACACAAATCAATTTCCATTAACGCGTGCACTCGCTTCTTCATTCCTTTTCCACGTATTTCCACGATTCTCTTCAATTTCTCATGTCTAAAGTCTTAAATTTCAATCATTTTCTTCCCCTTCTCCTCTATCTTCTATTTCCAGCAAGTTCGAGACATTGCTAAATAAATTACAAACCCTAGAGATTAGCCGATCGATAAAATATTTAAACTTAATTTCATCTAAGGCGACTTATTAATCATAAATGTTATTTCAGGGTCATAGTGGATTCCAACCACCAAGGCGACACTTATACATTCAGTCACGCATAACTATGTACACTTTTCCATTCATACCAGCAACTAGACTGTATGATACACCGGGGAATGCGCGAAACCGGGTAGGCGAATTCAGAAATTATTCAACGGTTTTTGACGTCTCGAGTACACGGCGGTGGCAGAAAATTTCTAAGCCGTATTAAGACTTCGCTGGGCAAACCATTTTTATCCGCAATCATCCACTGAATTATCCGGATGAAAAGAGTTTAGCGATTATAGAGATCAAAGAGCTACTACCCTCCTTGTTCAATTCATTTATTTATTGGGAATGGTCTCATGAATATATAATCTCGGATTTGCATGAACTTAACTTTGTGAAAAGTTAAAAAAAAAAAAAAAGAAAAAGAGAGAGGAAACTTTTGGTTCATTTTTTTTTTCAAATTTTTTAATAATTTAAGATTGAATTGTTTGTTAATTGTTTCTGTCGGAGAAACTCGTGAAATTTTTGACAAACCTGAACATGCAACGTCTGGCAGCAACAGTCTGGAAAGTTTGATTCTGACGCGGCTATTTAATTTCCGCGAGGCAGACTGTTATTATCAAGTTCGAGTTTTAACGTGTTTTCTTAGGGATAGGAGAAATGCAAATACGATAACACCTGTCCAGGCTTTCCTAAGGCTTTAAACGTTGAACGGAAGTTAAATTGAATGCGGACCGACATTTATTTAAAGGATATCGGAAGGATTCCCTTTAAAACGTATGAAATTCGTGCGTGAAAGTATTAAAGTAGTGAAATTGAATTTTATCTACATTAATTAAATTCGAAATCGAATTCATTTCGTGATATGAATCGTGGCACGATTAATAATAAAAATAGAAGAAAGTAAGATTTAATAAAAAAATATGCGATAAACGAATCTTTTTTTTCATTTATAATGATAAAAGTGTCTCTATATCGAAATTTAAATCTCTAATATTACATTCATAATATCGTGATATGATATGCATATATATAATCTTTTGAAAGAGAGAGAAAGAGAGAAACTAATTTTTGTATACAATATATACAAAGATCAAAACAAGTATAAAAATTGGCATAAATGTTAATTGAGATTTATTAAAATTAACAATTTAAGAACGAGATGAAGAATGATAATCTAGTTTCATCTAATATAATTGCTTACAATTTAATATAAATTGATATTTTTGTACATCAACTATGTATATTTGTTATCTCTAGAATTGAAAGTATTCCATGAATATATTAATATATACGTATGTACGTAATAATTATTTAGATTTATATACAATTTTGAAATAAAAATTACAAACAATAAAATGACAATTGCAATTTCTGAATTGATCAAAGATATAATTTGTGGATAGAAAAAAATTTAAATAATTTCTTTTCTATTAATAACAAAAAATAACGTTTCATATTTAGCCTGTCAAACCCATTCAAATATTGATTATTATTCATTACTATCGATATATATCTTATTCGATATTCATTTCTAACTATTCCTATCTTAACCCACTAACCTCAGCATCATTTTTGACCCTTATTCAAAAACGAGATAATTTTTGACAAAATATTATATTTCCCAAAATAATCTAAGCGAAACTGTACGAATTATGTTCGAAATACACGAATTGTATCCGCTTTTGACTCTCTCGAACGTAGAAATCTATCGAGGGGCAAATCGATGAGAGTGAAATTCTCGACGATCCGCAAGCTGGGTGACGACTAGTAGTCGCGGCGCCACGAGTTCTGCCTGTACACAGAAGCCGTTGCGCGTGAATTAGCGATGCATCCCGAATAGATTTATCACGTCCAGATTAAGATTGACCCTAGAAAGAAGAAAGCGTCGAAATAATCGATTTTAACTGGTTGCGCCCGCGCGGCTGTCGACTCCGCGACCAGCACCCCTGGTGGTAGTTAACGGCACTACGTCAACTGTCTACGTGGACAAGGGGAAACTCGGTGGCGCGTGGGCGTGGTCGTGGTAGTGACGTGAACAGTACTCACGTGCGTGCGTGCGTGCAGTTGTGTTGTGCGCGACCTGATGCTGAATGCACGGGGTGCAAGGCCAACGACAGGGGTTGGCACGGACTGATTTCACCATCAGACTGGCGCCAAGCGGGGAGGTCTGTCTCGCGTGCCAACACACATCAATGGTTCAGGTGAGTGGTTCGTCGGTTCACGATCGCTTATTTTCGAGACGAATTCTCGGGACGAGGTATTCGCGCCTCTTGATCCCGATTACGAGACGCGAATTCCTTTGCGCGGACGGGAAGATTATCGTCGCGCGTCGTGTTCAGGAATAAATTCGCGAATATCGCGTCCGAGATGTCGCCACTGTGTCGGACGCGAGATGGACGATACCACTGCGCTCACGTGGCTGCAACTGATTTCATATCATTGCAATTTTGCTTATGTGGCTGTATTCGTTGTGTTTTGAAATTTGTTTTTTTTTTTTATTATTACATCGTACGATACCTTTCCATTCATCATCTATATTTTATTTGTGAAATAAAAATGTTATGTTGATTCTATTTAATGGTGCTTATTATTAGTTATTATTGATTTTTAATCAAGCGTTTTAGTTTCCATTTTGGTTTTCGATATTATTAAATCAAATTAGATTGATTCAGTCAACATTTTGAAATTAAGAAGTTAAATTTCAACTTTTCATTAACTTTATCACTTTAATCGATCCAATTATTCAAATAATTGGAATCAACATACCTATTCTTTATTTTTAATATTAATTATCTAAATATCATCAATTGCAATATCATTTCGCGCTATTGTTAACAAATAGTATAATTATTAATAAATAACAATCCTGTAGGATTAATAAACATATACTTAAATATGTAATTTACATTAAACGGCAATTCTCCAAAGGAATATTCCAGTTGAAACTCTGTTTAACCGTGTTTATATTCCATTCTAGTGATAATAGTCTATGAAATCGACAATAATAACAATTGCGATTTTATGGCACGTGTTTGCGCACGCAAATACCGATACAACGATATCGATTATTTAAAACAAAGAATGGAAGAATCGTTATCGCTACGAATTAACACGAATATCGTGTTGATCGTACACACGTCGATCGTAAACATCGTTAGAACGAGCTGTTCAAAAGCTGATCGAAAAATTGCGTGTCGTGGCTCTATCCGTGGCCCTACGACTATTAATCCTACGACGGTTTCCGGAAATTCTTGGGGGTTAGCAGGGAGCAGTGTAAATCCTTAGCTGGTCCTCGTTGTGGTCCTTTATGTAAATGGATAATGGGTCTTCCCGGTACTTGGCCAGGTTCCTAGACGACCAGGCACTACCACCAACGTGCATTGCAACGCCGAAGGGCAGTTCATTAACTGCCGGACTCTGGTTCGATGAGAGTTACGGGGAACCGAATAGCTTTGAAGTGGTAGACGCCTCGAGGGCGTCCACTGCTGAACAATGAGAATTATCTTTCTCCCTCTCTTCCCTACCTACCTACCTACCTATTTCCTTCTTTATCTTCCAAACCTTTTGCATCTCCATATTCATCCCTCTCCACATGTGTGCACGTGCATGTATATACGTGCAAGCAGCGTTTGTGCGAGCAGACTCTGACGCCTATAATTGAGCCGCTTCAGGCTAGGAAACAATCATCGTGGGAATCGGCATGTATGAAAGCAATCTTAATGAATTGACGGATGAGAAGTATCGAAGTGTGTCCTCTCGTGGCCACTGCCAATTATTGTGGTCAGCGAGCCAAATAGAATAGGTCGTGTATCGTCGAGGCAACGATTATAATTATTGGCAAAAACGAAAACGTAAAACGTTACTTTGACCTGGTACAATTATATATTGAGATTTATTCGATCAAGGGAATTCATTGGAAATTTAATATTTAAAAAGTTTTCTGTTTTGTGACAGTAATTTATAAGATTTTTTTTCTCAATTAATAACATATTTCAATGAATAGAAATTTGATGAGGTCTTTTGTAGAAAATAATTATTTATTTATTATTTAATCTTTCTAAATAAGAGTCATTGCATTAATATTAATAATTTTGAAAATAATAATTTATTCGTTGTAGAATGCAATATAATAAAAAGTCAATGTAAAATGGTTAAATCAAGAAATACAAATTTCTATATATACTTTGTTTCTGATAATCTGTTTGATCTATACCTTGTTTATAATAAAATCAAGTTTTAATTCCAACCACTATTAACGCTACAATCGTTTTCTATTCTGAACCGGTAAAATCACATGTGACACAAAAATGGTAAAGAAATTAATTTCCAAATTTTTAAGATACTTATATCCTACTATGTATCCTATTATATATGTATTTTTAAAAATATTTTACAATATAACATAATTGAAATAAGACAAACATAACTTTATGAAATAATATATATATATAATATATGATATGATATAATCTAAAAAAAAATAAATAGTCAAAAATTGTTTAAATTTTAAATTTTTAATATTTAAAATTGTTTAAATTTTTCAAAATTTTATCTTTGAAATATATCACATTATGTTTCGATTTAATCAGATTATTTCCATTTTTTTACACATGGTACATGGTACTTGATTCGTTGTTAATTGTTATATAGGTACTAAAAGCTTCGAGGAAAGGTGGCAACTCCATGCGTGACTTCTACTACTTGCAGCGGTTCTATATCAGATTATGGCAACTTACTTAATGACTCTTTATCAAAATAATTGTTGGCAATGTAATAATCTCTTGCCTTGCATAAGTAGACCTGTTTATACGTTGAATTAGACACGATGATTTCATTTGATTTTGATGTTTTTGATGGTTAATTAACAGCTATTTAATCACTTATTATTAGTATATTTTATATCTATTAAACAACAATTTTATAAATCATTTGTTTTGTTAATTTTGTCTCAAATATTTTATATATTATTTGAAATATAATTATCTTCAAATATTGTTTATATTTTTTTTAAATAAATATAATTGTTTATATCCCTCAATTAAAAAGATAAAAATTAGAAATATTATTTTACATGTTTCATATGTAACAAGTGTTTCGTTATTAATAGCTCTCGCGTTTGTTGAGGGTATCGATTCTAGTTTGATAGCGTAGTATCCTCTTTTATAAATCACGAGTAGCCAATATATTGGACGTGTCACACGTGACCATAAAAGAGAGAATATCATATCTCAATAGATGTTGTACATCTTTCGCGATAACATCTATATCTTCTGTCACATTTAAGATAAAGTATTCTTTACACCATATTTCGATCTCCAAATTAAATATCCAATTAACTAACTTTCAAAATCCAATATATCTCGAATTCCAAAACTGCGATAATTCGTCGCAACAAAATCCGTATATTTAGACGTAACATTTTTCTTTATTTCACAGAAAACATCCCTTTCCCAAAAAAGCAAATAGTTGTCGAAACTCGAAGTTCACGATTTATCGACGATATGGATCGGTCGCCTCGCGAACTGTAGAATACTTTCGAATTCGTTGCACGAATCCCGATCGAATTCGGTGCGTGAAATCCATCCGTCTCACAGATGCTATCTCTCGTCAACCGGGGGGTATTTGAAATGATTCATTCGATCAGATACCAGGAGGAGCAGAGCGAGCGGACACGATGAGCGCGATAGATAGATTTCTCTTGTTCACCTGGTAACTTGTTTGATTTCAATCATTTTCGAGTGTTTTCAATACATTTTCGAAGTGTTTTCAACGGGAAACCGGCAGCGCGGCCGTGGTATATTGTTTTATCGTTTCCGACCGTTTTCAATGGGGTCGACGTGCCGGATATACAAATCGAAAACGTCGAATTACATCCAGCCCCGTTGGTCCCATGCTACACATACATACCGATATACGCCGTCTGATGCGTCTAACGCACCATCACTGAATCATTTTCTCGGCGTTCGCGCGCGCCTCTGTCACGTTTTGATTCGATTATTTTTACCGTGAGATGTTCACCGTTCGTCCGATCCTCGAACACAATGTTTTTTAATCAAACGAAAACCGTAGATCTCGCATGAATCTACATTCGATATCCTCCATTCTCATTCGTTTAACGAAATAAACGATTTCGTACGATTTGTTCGGATTTCATGCTCCTCGTTTATCTCATTTCATTAAGGAATATGTCCGATCGATTTAAAATTTTAAAATTTCGTTTCTTTCGAGAATTTGATTTTCGATAAATTGTTGTTCGATAAATTTTAAAATCTATCGTTTAAATATTTCATTTAAATATGGATGAATATTATTCGGAGAATATAATTCTTCTCGAAGAATGTACGTTTGATAATTCGTGTTACAATAGAGAGAATCTTTTCGTGTATAAATGCCTTTCTTAAATTGGCAACATTTCACTTACTTCTATATGCATTAGGTACTTGTTAATTATGTTTGTTTTTCGTTAGCCAAGTCCCACCAGCTATTTATTCTTGCATAACCGGTAGGGAATGTATTTTTTTCAACTATTTAGTCGTCAAATTATGATATGCATATGTAAACTTGCATACGCTTTGCCAGAACGCTTGGTACATATTTTTATCTTGGACATTTCGTACAGAGTCAAGGGAATTATTTGTACTTGGTACTCTCTGGTGTTTTACAGAGTTGTTTGGAATAGATTTAAAAATGATTTAAAAATATAGAGTAAATTTTTGATATGTTGGAATAAAAAATTAATTCTAAGATTATATTTTCCTCGTATATTATTTAAAAAGTCTGCATATTTCATATGATAAAAAAGAAATTAAATTGACAATTATGGACAGATCGTAGAAAATTAAATATTTTCCAATACTTTGACAATTGTACACGATAAAAAAAAAAGAATATTAGAGATAAGAGGAAAGTAAAAAGAAATGTTCCTTTCTAAGCTCCATGTAATAAGGCCAAAGACTTTAGCCACTCGTCTCAAGACCACTATAATTGCGTCTACTTTTTATTTTATCCATTATTCGCCATTATTTTTTTCACTCATCTCGTTCCCTTTTTCAATTTTTATTTTTAAACAAGTTGACAAATTATATCCTAAAAAATTTCATACAATTAAATTACTTGATTTAATTAATACGAAAAGTATTGAATTATGTTCCATCACCAGAGCAAAACTTTTCTCATTTCTAATCATCGTTTTCTATAAACTATCCTTCTCGAAAATCTTCTTTTTTTAATGACGACTTACGACGATTTATCTACTTTTTATTTTATCCATTATTCGCCATTATTTCTTTCACTTATCTCGTTCCCTTTTTCAATTTTTATTTTTAAACAAGTTGACAAATTATATCCTAAAAAATTTCATACAATTAAATTACTTGATTTAATTAATACGAAAAGTGTTGAATTATGTTCCATCACCAGAGCAAAACTTTCTCATTTTTAATCATCGTTTTCTATAAACTATCCTTCTTGAAAATCTTCTTTTTTTTAATGACGACTTACGACGATTTATCGAAGCAAGTTGAACAACTGTTTCTTCCGCATTCTTCCGCAGAATACTAGCCCTGTCCACTTAGTTTCCGCGCACGACAAAGCTCGCTAATTACTCGGCCAGGAAGCACGCACCGGGTCTCTTGACACGATTTACACTTCCAGATAGCAAAAAGGTCGGAGACCAGGGAACAGAGATTCGTACGGCTGCATATTTTCACGACGACACTCGCCCCTTCTCTCCTCTTTTTTTTTTTCTTCTTTTTTTTTCCCCTCCGTTTCTTCCTATTCTCAGCGTCGTCGGTCTGTTTGTGGCAGATCTGAGAATCGCAGCTTGTTTAATTATCTCGGTAGTTATGCAAAGCAAATACGTGCACTAGGGGGAAAATTGAAGACCTGCTAATTATCGCGTAAAGACGTAAAAAAAAAAGAGAGAGAAAGAAAAGGGGGAACAGGAAGTGGAGATAAGAAGAAGAAGAAGAAGAAACGGTGGGAGGAGGAACTAGGGTAAAAGGAACATGAACGGATGGGGGAGGGGAAAGAAGGGCAGTCGTTTAATTGCAGCGGTTCACCACTCGACAAAAGTGGCTTTCGTGCTTTCCGGACTACGACAGTTATGCCTGACCTCTAGCTATGAAAAGAAATTCCTCTTTGAGATTCCATCGAGGCCGGCTAACTATTTTTCCTTTTCTCTCTCTCTCTCTCCCTCTCCTACGATTCTTTTTGTACATCCGGAATTGAGCGTTTGCAATTAGCCTGGAAGCCTAGTGGTAGCTTTCAGCTACGAATTGAAAATTATGACTTATCCCCGTTTATAAAATTCGTTCATAATCGGTAATTATGGATGGTTCACGTGTGACGAAAACATACGAAATTTTTCAAGTGTATCGAATTTTCTTTCTAATTCTTCGGTTTCCAATTTGACGAAACTTAATTGGTCAATCGACAAGATGAATTTTTTCTTATATTCGATATATATTATACTTGATATGATTAATCGAAGAAATATTCATTCACCTAAAAAATTTAATCTTTTCAACTCTTTATTGAAATTTTTTGAACATATTGAGTTTGAATTATTGAATATAATACTCGAGTACAAAAAAGTAGAACGATTTAAAATTCGTATTTCGTATTAAGTCAATAATATCGTTACACTTTTTCGTCTATTATATTAATTTAATAAACTTATATAACTTATTCTTTCGAACCGAAATAATCGACGAACGATAGATTGTATCAGAAACTTTTTAAATAGACGTCTCGTCGCCTCGTTCACCGCAAAATCCCCCGTCAGATTATCTCGAGCAGCCCGAGGTATTTTTCGCAAGTTCGATAATACGCACGTTTGCTTATCTCCACCGCGGAAAGTGGAATGGTGTGGAATGGCGAGGAGGGGTTGAAGATGGGCGCAATTCGTTTATTATCGCAAACCGCATCTCTTTCCAATACCTACCCCTTTCACCGGCTGTATCCGAATAGAGAGAGAGAGAGGCCGAACCTATAGAAGTGGTTTCAACCGAAGGAAAGAACGAGAGAGAGGAAGGGAGACGAAGATAGAGGGAAGTTTCAAAGAATTTCCAATTCTCAGCTTTTCAGTATCGCCACCGCCTTCGACGCTTCGTTTGAGAGGCGGAAGGATGAGGATAGAAGGGTGATAAAACAGGAAAAGGCGAAGGGAGAGGGATGATGGTGGTCGAAGGGAGAGCCGTAATGAATGGTATTCAGTTTATTCTGGACTAAGTTACGTTGTACGCGCGCGGCCGACCTCGGTACAGGCATCCAGGCACTGAACTAGAAGTAAAATGGGACCGTGGCAAAATTGAAAGCAGGAATTTACCCTTTATTCCTGCCTCTCCCGATCTTCGTACCTGTTTCCTACCCTTTTCCAGCCTACCGTCGTTCTTTAACTTTTCCCCTCCTTTATCTTTTCCTTCCTTCTTCCCTCCTTCGCGTCTCCTTCTTTCCAGGAGCCTGTCTCTGCTTGCGAGCGCATCCCCCATTCTCCTAAAAAGAGAAAATCGAAAATGGAGGAGGAGCAAAAACGCGTTTTCCATTCACCACCTTTGAGAACAGTTTTCAAAGAGCAACCGAATTTTCCATAAATATGCTCTCCGAAATTAACGAAATCATTTCTTTGTACCTCTTGATCTACATGTCGTGATAGGCATAATAAAACTTGATTCGATTTCACTTGTTGTCTGTATATATGTGAAGGATAAAATATGTATAGAATAGTGATTGGATTTTGATTTTTGATATTATTGGAATTATTGATCAGTTCTGAATTAGACAGATTTTTGGAAAATTACAATTACATTTTCAAGAGAAAATATAGAAAATATCATTAACTATTAACTCATTTATATTCTCTTGTAGTAATTTAAGAATTTTATATTTTGGCAATGAGATATTAGGATAAAAAATAATTTCAATGGCAAAGTTTTTTCTATTTCCTGAATAAGTTTTGATAATTTTAATATCTATTATTACCCAAATATTTGAAATTTTTAATTACTAATCCTGTGTAACGTAGATGGAGATCGAATATAATCAAAATGCACGCGTACACGTATATCCTTTAACGATAGAAATGGAAACGTGACGTGTTTTATCGTCGTATATCAAAAGTTTAGTTCGATAATGCGTGCGATCGCACTTGGTGTCATTGGTTGCATTTCCTGTATCGTTGCTGCGCGCTGGAATTGTGATTACAGAAAGGATAGAGTTTCGCACGAAAACATAGGGACCGGATATAGCGAATTGTGCTTTCAAGCTTTCGTCGTGCATCGTATACACATTCAGCGCCTGCAAAGCCTGCACTGTGGTTCGTGTGCGACCTAACGAAAGCCCAAGTACACAATTTGATAATGGGTTAGCTGTGTAACGTGCACACATTTGCCAACCGTGGTACACGCGGTATCCAGGACACACTGAATCAGTAATAACAATGTGTTTGCATAATCAATCATGCCCTTTCTCCCATTTCTTCCTCTCTTTGTCTTGTTACGATGCCATGTTTTCCAGATGCGAAAAATTGAGCAAGATGGATAATATTATCCATTCAGCCTCGAAAAATATGCGCTTACTTTACTCGTTTGCCCAGCTAATAGTTGTTAACATTTTAAATTTTTGAAAAATTATTTATCTTTTATTTCTTTAATCTTTCTTCCAAATATAATATTTCCAGTTTTAATAACTCGATCAAAATTGAACAACGAAAGCGATTCGATAATTCTTGAATAAATATTAATCACAATGCTCGCATAATCCAATATATTCCTGAGAACCTATGAAATTTCCATACATAATATTCCCATCTCTATAAATATTAATTATTCGATACTCTTTTTTTTTTTTTTTAAACTTCATGATACGTGTACATCGTCAACTTGACGAGCCACATTCGTCACGGGTTAATAGTATGCAAACGAACATTGCGTGGTATGCAAATAAATATACCATAGTCTAAATATGGAGACATCTGTCTTTCTTTCTTTCCTTTTTTTTTCCGCATCGCGTCAGAATAAGTTAATACGTATAATGCGTATAAACGCGATGAAAACGCCTCTCGGGGTTCAGAAATTTTTCTCGCGCGCTTTTACAGTACGTTGCACAGTTATACGGGAGGTTAGTTTCGGCTTGTAAAAATCTTGGCTGCAGCGGACGCGACCGGGTTCCCCCCATTTTTCCCTTAGGATCGCGTAACAAGTAGACGGAACCACAACTGCGCCAAGGTAATACCGCCATTTCTGCGGACACTTTACACATTCATCCGTGATTCTCCCTTTTTCCCTCGAGTTATGTCCGGTTTATATTATAATCGCGATTATAATACTCCCAAGATGTTGATAATTGATAAATTTTTTAAACTTTTCTCCTATATTCTTCAAAAAATTATTATCTATTCTGAAAATACTTATATAATTGAATTTGATAAAATTATATATAGAGAAAAGTTGTACCAATTGTTTCTCATTCCTATTCTATTTTGTACGTCGAGGCGTTTTTTTTTTTTATAATTTTACTATTCAATTTTTAACGAAGCGTGAAACCAGAGAGAAGTCGAGTAAATAAATAAGTTGTTTTAATTAAATTATATATTTAATTAATGAAAGAATTTTTTGTTCGAATGACGATTTTTTTTTATAGTGTCTTGTACTGTTTTTAATAAACCAAGCGTAGTTAAATTAAAATTGTATTATTCCATTATAAAAGTGGCCAGTTGAAAAAGATCGATACAATGTTTGCACTTAATAATATTTTTAATAAAAAGATTTAATTATCAACAATTAGATATCGATAATGAATTATATCTAATACAAAAAAAAAAATAAAGAACTATTCAATTGATAAAAAGAGAAACAATTCTCAAAATCATGGAGATGGATTTAATCAAATAATTCTATTGGTCACTTCTATCTTCTGACGATCACACGAGGAGAGATAATCACATAGATAAACTACTTAAATCTTGTTGGCAAACAGAATCATTAGGATTGGTACAAAAGTTGTACAGGACACTTTGTATCGAAGATAACATCGGACACAGAGATTATATTCGCCAAAGGTGCGAACTATGAATTTTGTTCATTAAATACTTGGCCTGTTGTGGCTTATATATATGATCGTGATTTTAATGTACCCAGGGAAGTCGTACCGATCCATTATCACCCTAGAACCGCTGTTTCCAAGCGAAATTTCACCGGATCCCCCAGGGAATTCTGCCGTGCATTTTCGTGGCTGCCTCACAATACCTACAATCTGTTTTCTTCCGTTTAGCACTATAATTGCGCTATTATTATGAATGCCGCGGTCCATCCTCCTACGACTCCTATTTCTCAGGCACTTGTACGATTGCGAATTCTTCCCAGAAAATCATTGGATGCGTGTATCTCTTGGTAAATTTTCTTCTTGCAGAGTGCAGTAATTTTGTTGTTAAATATCGATATACGTGTATATAGTTATAAATGTAGAACATTATATTTTGTAGATAAGGAAACGAGCTAATTCGAAAGGAAAATAGCTGTTTAATTCGTGTTAATCTCTAAATTTGATCGATTTTATGTCTATGCATATCGTTAATTGTGAAAATTACATTAACGAAGATTAGGAATGTTTAAATTTTTGTTAAAAAACATGATTATTTATTTATTTATGTTTAGTTTTTTAAATATAGTGTCATTCTTTTTCTTCTCTTTTTTAACAGAAATATCGAAACACAATATTGTTTTATTTTTATTTTCGTTAAAAATTTCACTTCATTGCTCTTAATACTAATTTTTCTTAAAATCGATCTATAAAAAAAATCAATATGATCTTTCCATTGAAATTAAACTTTTTTCAAATTCCTAATGATGCTGATTAATTGGAAACATTTTTTATTGGACTATCAGAAGTGCATAAAAATCGTTAAATTATAAACCAACTAAATCAGATTGCATTTAAGAAAAATTTCTAAAAAGACATCTACATGATTGATTTCAAATATAATCGAGAATACATAGATAGTATATTTGAATCAAATTTTCTTAGATATACGAATCTTGTGTTTATGTAATATACAATATTATCGAAATAAAAAGTAGATGGACATTTATGTGTTGATAAGATAAAGATTAAAAAAAAATTATCAGATATATATAACATTTAATTTAATTTAACGTTGCGAGATATAATTTTTATCATCAATGTATGAATCACTATATTATTTTAACTATTCGATGTAATACGATTTCGATTATTTTCAATAATTATTGCCTTTTAATTTTCACGTTTATTTAGATTCTCTTTCGAAAGAAAAATTCATTTTTAATTTCAAGAGTTTTAAATATCGTGATGGCAACATTTCTTAATAATTTATCAAAGTATGATATTTTATTTTTTTCCCGTAACTATCGGCAACAAGAAACCGAGGACGCGGTAATTAGAACGATAAAACAAGCAACCCGATTCTGTTTTAGACAGACCCAATATACTGTTGCCAAAGACTTCGTTCCTTATCGAGACATCGAAAACTTGTTTACCCCCATGTTTTGCAGTGAAATAGCTGCGGCATGATTTTTTTTCTCGGCGAACTTTGGCCAACAAAGTTTCAAAGTTATAATCGTAGCCATATTTCGCTCAGCGTTTTAGTTTCCTATGATATAAACGATGCACTTATTTCCTTTTCTTCTTATAGTTGCTATTTCAAACTACATCCATTTCTTTTATTTGTTTCTCCGTGTCAATAATCTCGTATTTCGAGAAATCTCTACTATGAACACAAATATATATATATATCACAAAAAAATTTCTTTCATAACCTTTAATTCATCCGTTTGATAAAAACATTTGAACGAATTGAATTTAATCGCTTTCATTCCTTTTTCTCGATCATCACGTAAAAAGATTTATTAAAACGACAAAATCACTCTTTGATTTTCATATGCAGTTGGGATGTCGGCCATCGAACTTAAGTCTGACCTGCCTGGTTATTCTGGTTCTCATGAATATCACGTTGACTTTCCTGTTGCTGCAGTCGGAGACTTGCCTCCCGATCATAATGCCGAGGGATTTGGGATCGAACGCTATAACCGAGTGGAACCTCGGCACTTTAATCAAAGAGCCGCAGCAGCAAGAGCAGCAGCAACAATCGGACTGCGTCACGCAAGATTACCAATCGTTGCCAGTTGACGCGACCGAGTTGAAATTAAATATAAATCTCGGCAGATGGGACGCCCGCAGGTTGTTCCGCACCTTCGACCATATCCTCGTCGGGTCGAGTTTCGTTAAATTGTCGCGTGCTTACCGCGTGTGCCTGGCCACGCAGAGCTCCGTCGAGAAGCTGCACTCGATCGTCCAGGCGGCCCACCACTGGACGGGGCCGATGTCGGTCGCCTTGTACGTGGCCGGCGACGAGGAGTTCGAGGTTCTGCAGAAGTATCTGATCTACCTGAGAAAGTGTTACGAGCCGATACGCGAGAGGGTTGCGTTCTCGTTGGCCGTGCCCAGGGTCAGACCCGTGAAGAGGCAGCCCCGCGAATTTGACCCGCCCGAGATGGTGGACTGTGCCAAACCCGAGGGGACGTTGAACGAGTTGATGAACGGGGTCTCGAACGAGCAGGCCAACTGGCGGATACGAAACGCGTACCCTCAGAATCACATGAGGAACCTGGCCAGGAAGAATTGCCAGTCCGACTACGTGTTCCTCACCGACGTGGACATCGTGCCGAGTTTCAATTTGACCGGGGCCCTCGATGAATTTCTTAGAGCCGATACCTGTGATAAGTGCGCCTACGTGATACCGACGTACGAGCTGGACTCACGCGTCAGATTTCCGCAGAATAAGACGGAATTGGTCAGGTTGGCGAGGAAGGGGTTGGCCAGGCCGTTCCATCAGAAAGTCTTTATCCACAATCAGTTCGCGACCAATTTCACCAGGTGAGAACGTTTGTTTATTTATTTATTCTTTTTTTTTTATGAATAAAATTATTCAAATTACGTACGTGTTGTGTTTAGATGGATATTGGATACCTCGCCCAATCATAAAAAGTATGGAAATATGAAGAGTGGCAAGGTGTACGTCAGTCACGACGTGACGAACTTTGAATTCCTTTACGAACCGTTCTACGTGGCAAAGGATATCGTTCCGGCTCACGACGAAAGATTTATGGGTTACGGATACACTAGAAACACTCAGGTATGAATTTCTCACACGGATATTATTTTTTGATGATTAATAATCTGGTCTATCAGATATTGTGCTGTTAACGAAACAAGCAAGCGTATATCGAATCTAATTACTTCATTATTCGTAAATTAATTATTATTTATTGTTTCGATTTGTTCGGACCCGTTGACGGCACATACCCAACACTACTACGCGATTTGTTTTTCCCTCTAAAATAATCGTTAACAAACTCGAAAGGAAAATTTTCGCGAACGATAAAATAGTTTGAAAATCGCCTTAAGAATCGCCTTATTAAACCTTATTGGTCAACTTTCTGGAAATGATATTGTATAATTTAATTTAACGCAGATTCAATTCAATTAGACATTTACCGTTAATTTCAAAACTTCTTCCCCGGGCGGAACTAATTTGAACGATTATTTTTAACCGGAAACGAAATGAGCGCGAATCGAATTAAAGCGCGGAGAGCGAATTAAACAGTTATACTCGTATCGTTTTTCACATTGTCGAGAACATTCGAGCAAATGTGAATTCGCGAATTGAGCGGCGGCCGATATTAAAACGTGGCAAAATGGGAAAGAAAGAGAGAAAAAAAAAATATTGTATATTCACGCGATTCGAGGTCGACGACGATACGGGGATGGTGATCAGCCAGGAAATAGCTCGAGAGAGGAAATAGCTCGAGAGTGAGAACTCGAGGGGAACACATGGTAGTTTGGTGGTACGAACTCGGGCAAATCCCACGCGCCAAGGATATTAATTGAATTACATATTATCGTTGCAGGCGTTATCGCGCAATGGAGGCTCATTTTGCTGAACAAGCATTATTCAATTTAAACTTGATACGTTTCCTACCGTCTAATCGAAACCATTGTATATCAGAAATGTACCCCTCGCATTCTGATATGGATTAATTCTCGTCTCAAACTCGTATTTTTCGTATCTATTGATAACATTAATAGTAGAATGTTATTGGATTATCCAAAGATTCTTTCGAATTTCATCGAGCTACTACTAGAAATAGCACGAAACTAGATTTGATTTTAATTTTCTAATTAAATAATAGAGATGTTATATTATTGATACTTACAGAAAGAAAATATGATCGATATTGATTAGTATTTAATTTTCTGCAGTATTTGTAGGTGGTTCTTTTTTATGTTGGGATAAAAAAATACGTAGAACGTACGATGATATTTATTGTTCGGTTATCTTTTATGAATATTCAAATAACGTGTTTTTATTGGCGATAAAATTTATTTTATAATATATCTCATGAAGTATACAATAACTACTATCGATGTAATATTTACTTACACCGAGTTATAAATTTCATGACACAGTGTCTCTGTTTTACGTTCGAATTTTCATAAAAAAAATTTCGAATTATAAATAAAATTGTATACTCGAGAATTGAGAATCGTTAGCCTACAATATATACCAAACTTTCACTTTCACATTTATATCCTATACGTATGCGAATTTGTAACCCAATTAGAAGGAATTAAATATACTGGAATAACAATAATCGCAATAAAATAAAAGAAATTCACAACAATTCTTCATAAAAAGAAAAAAATTCCTAAATTACTCCCAATAAATAGATATAACGATATTTCTATCACGGAAACGAATGTTTAAAGCAGAATATAACCGCGATTGATTGAAAAACGATTCCGAACGACACGAATTTTGAACGAGTTTCATTTACCAGAATTATCCAATTATTAATCGTGAAAGTTTTATCGATTTAAAAAGAACAATTCGATAAATCCTCGTCTTCTTAAATCAAATTTTCCAACCCCCTCATCTTACGTATCAACGTATCGTACCTTAACGCGTTCCCATCCGCGCGATCTATCGATCTACGCCAGGAATGCTACGCACGCAACGCGGGGAAAAACGCGTGCAGACACGCGTGACGCGTTTCGTGGCTTTTTTTCTTTTTTTCCAACGGCGGTGTCGGAGGTTTCGGAGGGAAGGGAAACCCGTTCAGGATTCCCTGGGATGGAAATAACGAAATTCCATCGTGCGGCGAAAATCCGGGCGCAGCGTGGCCCTGCTCCGTATTCGCGAAAGCAAGTATGCCGCGGCAATAAAACGGGTATAAATCTACACGAGCGTTGGTAACAACGGGCGCGAAACAGGCGTACACAGGCGCGAACGTAAGCAACGTAACACGCTCTCTCTCTCTCTCTCTCTCTCTCTCCGTTTCCAACGGTGTACCATCGGTATTCGCATCTTCTCTGCGGTTCGTTCGCGCAACATCCACTCCCCACGGAGGAATGAGAATGGATATCGTTCGCCTCACCTATCCCTCTTGTATTTCGCTCCACTCCAACCTCTTGACGGGTCCGTCCCTCACGATCCAATGCAATCCTGTCGCGCCGTTCTTTCCGTCGTCGAGCAACCATCCAGTTTCCACCTTCCTTTCCTTTTCCTTTTCCTTCTCCAACCCTCCCTCGCGTTCCATTCCACCCTGTTCCTTCGAAAACATCCCGTAAAGCTGGCCTTTCCCACCTTTTTTGCCACCTTGTTCTCGGCCGAGAGCAACACGTTCCCTCCCTCGAACAGGGAGACAAATTCGAAACGGGCGAAGCGAATTTTTTTTACGTTTCGTACGTTCGTTTATTCGGGTTGAAGTTTTCAGTTTCGACGAGTTTATTAAAATGAGATTTATTTTTTTTTAAGAAAATTAGTGCGGTGATTGATTTTGTTGCTCGCTTTCTGGAGAACGTTCGAGAGAATTTATTTGGTTCATAAGTTTTTTATCTTCTCCTCTTTTTTTAAAGCTGTTCGTTTCTCCATGTTTATTTTCTTTTTATTTTATCGAGATAAATCAAGAACATAATAATATTTCCAATTTTATACATTCGTTGCGCAATTATTCTTACAAATTTTATAAACCAATATTCTTCGACGAGATGAAATTTCGCCAGATATTCGAAAAAAATCATCTCGACCGATTTCTAATCTTGGAAAATTTTTACAAGGATTGAAATCACTTGATCCCGCGAATTCCACGACAAATTGCATCTCGTGTGCAATCAAAAACGTATTCTTCGTGCGAGGTGTATTGTGCCACGATTCTTCAAAACCATCGATACGAAAAATACGGAAATTCAATAACAACAACAACGATTCACGAAATTCAAACGATAGAAAAATATTTTTATCGTGTAATTCGATGCACGTAGCAAGGAACGGCAATGTAGGGGCGCTCTTCGAAATATTATCCCCTCCTTCCCTCCTCCCCCTCAAGCGTTCTCCAACAAGCGTCCTCTGTGCACCGTCTCGATAAATTTCGAAGCGACTCGTTTCAATATTGACCTTTCGACGTTCATTTCGAAGATTGACTTTCGATCGGGTATGAAATTGATTCGACAGCACCGGGATGCCGTAGCCGTGAGTGACGAGACACGCGAGCAGGCTGCCCTGTGGGTGGAAGGCAGGGGAGGAGGGATGGGCAAGCTGCGTGCAGATGGCTTCGATTCAAAGGGAAAGAAGATAGCTGCCTGCCTCACCTGTCTGTGCTCGCCGATTGAGCGATTACCTCGGCGCGAGTCGTCAATCAGGAAGCGGACCGGGCTTGAATGGCGCGATTCGACTTCATTGAAAGCGAACGAAGCACGAAGTTATTTCCACGGATCGCCGTTTCTTCCTCCCTCTTCTGTCTGCCCGACGAATGGAATTTTGTCGGAAAAAAAAAAAAAAGAGATTAACCTAGAGATCTATTAAAAGTTTACCGGGATGATTTCGTTGCTTTTTCAGATATTTCTTCTTTCTCTATCTCCACCGATATAATTTCTTCCTTCCTTCTCCGCCTCGCTTCCGCCTCTTATTAGCCCGGATAAAATTGTCCGGTGAATGGTGGCTGGCTATCGATACGTAATTAACTCGATTCCGATAAAGACTTTACGGTGAGAGTAGCGAAGCAGAGGAAAAGAAGGAAGACGAATACGGTTGGGAAAATAATAGATTAATGGAAATTGAATCGTTTGCTCTCTCAGCGTTAATTTTTCCAAGTTTCAATATATATATGTAACAAAAGATTTATCGTCATTAATAATCGATTCTTCAAACGGTTATACAATGGCACTCTCCCCTCTCCTTTCTACAATGGTTCTTATTATTATTCGAACGAACTTCGTTGTTTCGCCGAGAGATCAATTCGAATGCAATCTTTTCACGTATATCTACATTATTATTATTATTATTATTATCGCGGAAGGCAACAAATTTGGATGGATATTCCATTATGTTTAATCGGTAAATGTAGTGGACGGTTTAATTATCGAATTTAGTAGATGCTGAATGCCTCCGCTCGCAATTAGTTTCGTCATAGAAAGCTTGTTATATATCATCGTCATCGTCGGATGTGTACATTAACATTAATGCGCCATTGTTTATAAATAATTGCTCCTATATTGGAATTCCGACCCCCGTCATTGTCGTGTTTTCAACATGTTATACACAATATGATCCCCCAATTATACACGTCCATACTAATGACAAGCAATAAATTCACGTATCGCCAAGCTTATCGTTGATATTATCGTTGATCGTTTTGTTATCTTCCTTCCTCGACTATTGACACACACTCGATTCACGGTCCACGCGTGATTTTCTATCCAATAATTCCATTTTATACAAAAATAAAATTCATTCGCCTTTCGTCACTGTATAATATCATCACTCAATGAGGAGGAGGAAGCAATTTAAGCAATCCCTCTCGTTATTTCCTCCTAAGAGAGAGTTTACCTACGAGAAACCTCCGGGGTTAAAATCACGCGAGGAGGATCCCTCGTCGTTTATCTCGTCGAGCCGATCGGAATTGAAAGGCAATTCGTTGATGGTGTTTTATCCGTCCCTTTCCAGATCTCCCAGATATGATAAATGTAAGATAAATGTAGAAGACACGTTACGTAGAATCCTTACTCGCTAGGATTTATACGGACGTGCGATCGCATAAAACTCAATTATCAGATTTACTCGGCTGTTTCACTCGGTTATCCGCTGAAAAATTATGCGCCAAACTGTTTACCGAACTTAAAGGGGTCCTGCGGATGCATCGTCACGTATGGCCCTAATGCGTTACCAAGGTATTCATCAGAGAATCACCAAGGGCGCCATTTTGATAAAGGGAACAGCCATTTTCTATTCCTGTTTGAGAGCTAGGATCAATTGGAATGGAACGATAGTTTGATTCGACGAGCGAGTTTTTTCGTTATTCTCTCATTAATTCCGTGGTTGGATATTCGCGCTATTACGCGGGCTTACTCGGGCTTTTGTTTTTCGCTGGAAACGGATTATATGGGATATTTTGTGGCATTTCCGGCGGGGAATATTGAATTTTGATTCCTTGTGATTTGATTGGATTTTAGATAGTAGATTCCAGAAATGGAAGAAATGAAAGATACAATAAATTTCGACGTAACGTATGCTCATTTTGTATTTGACCAACGTCGAAACGTGTGTCTTTGTTTAAACGAACTTATAAATCAGCGTAAACCGTAATCCTCTAAAGGGGGATAATATCTTTATCCCCTCGTTAAATTTAATCACCCAAATTCTAGAAACACGGGGATCGAATAAAGTGTGTTAGGCGGTGGCGTGGCGTGTCATGATCGTAATGGTCCGCGGTGGCGATGGTGGCCTCCGTCGATGCTGAACCGTGAAATTAACACATTTCCCCAAGGTACGTAAAACAAAACCCACGCACAGTTTCCCTTACACTTTGTCCACGACAGATGGTGCCATAAAATTGCCATTTCTTCCTAACTATTTATAAACTTCGTATCGTTTCTTGTATAATTCATTCAGATATCTTTGATATCTTTGATACTTTTCTTTGTCGATAATTTAATACGATTATCATTATTTACATCATACATATTTTCTCTAAAACAGTTGCAGCAGATGTAAGACTTGATAAAAATTCTACTTATATTTCAATGACTCCATTATTTCACTAGTGTACAAAAGTAATAGGAACGAGATAGAAAAAAGAAAGAAATAAATCTTTTACTTTCATCTTTTCGTAATTTTCGAAAGCTGATTCTCGAAATTTCTAATTCTCGAGAGAGGGAATTCCTTTCGTCGCCCACCCTTTTCTTGGTCCAGAAATAATTCCACGCTTGATAACTTGATGCTCGTGATGCACACACGAGTCGCACAAATACCTATAAATAAACAGGATGTTAGAATATGTTCCAATGTATGTGCAAGTGTGTCCATGTACGAAGGTTAATGATTAGTGTGAACGCAAACCGCGCACAGGGCGCCCGGTTTCAACATTATTTCGTATTCCTCTTCGCGGAGAGGGGAGAGAGAGAGCGAATGGAATATGCTGTCAGTGCAGGCCAAACGAAAGAACGATCGTTAGCTGGATCTAGCCAAAATTGCGTAAATTTACAGTTTACAACGGTTGGATATCGTTTGAATAGAGCGGGGTGGTCCAAACGGAGGGAGCGCAGTCTGGAATATGTTAAATACCTCGGATCATTCCGTTTGCTTTTGAAAAGTTTTAGCGGTTATTCTAACCGCAATTTCGGATATTCAAAGCTTTGTTGTACGTTGAAACGAATTGTTTGAAACAAAGAAGAACAATTCTTTCGTGTATCGTGTATCGCTAATTTAAATTTATCTTGATAGAGATATTTTGTATTTTTAAACGAAGATTATTTATGTAATTAATTTAAACAGATTTATTTGGATGTATTCGGAGGATCGAATTTCTAGAAAAAAGCCAAAGTTGGTTTATAAAATATATATCTAGAAACGATATGGAATACCTTCGAACGATGAATTTTATTAAAATTGTTATAACTCAGTTAGAAAATTTAAATTAGTAGTGGATAAAGCGATCTCATTCTATTTCCATCTCGCTTTATCTAACCTGAACTTGTAATTCATTAATTGAAACACACATTATAAACTTTTGTCATCGTTTTGATATCTGGAAGAATAATATATCAATATTATATCTTTGTAATTAACTCCTCTCAATCTTATTTTGAATTTAAATCTTGTTTCTCTTTTATTTCTCGTTTCATTATTCATTTCGTTGGGTGATAAAAATTAACTCGAAACTTTCTTTCTTTGTCCTGTTCTGTGATTATTTTAGATGCAGAAATGGAATCCTTCGGCCAAAGCAAAGTGTCCGGGCCGGGTAATTAGGAAGATACGTCAACTCGTTACGTTGTTTAATGCAATCTGTGTTCCCTCGAAACTCGGGACAAACAGGTGCCCCACGAGTGGGGCTCGTGTTCCAAGAGGCAGAAATGTTTTACACCACGGCCGCAAGAATGTGACCCCCGGGAAATGCTGTAAAGGGAATTAATTCCCGTCCACTGACTAATTAAGATGTATAATCGTGTGCAATGCGCGTTACACGGGCAATTCAGTTTTACTAATCAACGAGGCAAGTGTTTACATTAAGGATGACGTTCGACCATTGCGCGCGATTAATATTCCCACTCTCGCCAAAGAGATTTCTCTAATCAAAGGTGTAATAATTCTAACGATGATTTGATAACATTTTCGTTTGACGATCGAATCAATCCGATCTAAAAATACAATGTAAAACTTGGATAAGATATATAGTTTAAAACTTTATCCTTCTTTAATGATTTACGACGATCAATAGATAAGATGAAATTTAATACTTCTTAAATTTAGTCCATTAAATTCAAACATTAATTATTGTAGAATTATTTTCATACGTAAAGATAAAATCGTGCGTTGAGAATTTATATTTTCTTAGAGTAGATCGTATTCAACGTTGTCATCGTTATGAAATTCATTCAAGCGTACGCAGTTGCACGAACGAGATTATGTTTGAATGATTGGACGACAATAGATACGTTCTTACGATAGAATTCGCGTGATTAACAATACCTCGATCCTGGAAACTCTGCACCACTATGTCATTCTGCCTCTGCGTACATATAATTATTCACTGGTCGTCTCTGAAACTGAAGATTACACGTCGTCTATCAATTTTGGACGTCGCGGAAGGCGTTATTGGCGCGTTTCCGCATTGTAGATCCTCCACGTTCCTTCCACGTTAATTACGGCCGATACCCGCGTGTCTCTCTTATCTCTACGAACCCTTAAAACATTATTCTTCTTTAGAAAGATTCGTGTTTAAAAAAAAACATTATTCACGCATTTACGTTAATTATAATTCCTCTTATTCAGGAATATTATTATATCTTTGAAAAAAATTTCACAAGAAAATCTCGTTCGTATAATTTTGAAAAGCTAAGACAACAAATTTTTCCAAATCATTGTGAAAATTATCGAGTAAGTTTGGCGCAATTACGAATGAAACAGGCATATTGTTATTCTTGGTAATCACAACCTGTCTGCCTGGGTTTACGCGCGACTGTCACGTATGACTTGCCATTGTTACGTATGATTATTCACGAAGACGCATCCATACTGGAGAACAGCAATGCCGGATCCCGTCTGTTAGGTGTGTCTGACCTGTCTCAGTTGGCGAACGTAGGACGAGATTGCCAGCCGTCCTCCTCCTCCTTCCACTATTCTAACGTATGGGGAAACGCAGTGTTTCCCTGTGTCGCTATGTGATATCTGCGGAAAATTTTATGAAACTTTATTTCGATGATTTTCCGCATAAAGAAGAAGAAGAAGAAACAGCGAAGCTGTTGTAATTTTACGTTCCATTATATTATTCATCCATCCATGTTTTCCATTTTGGATTTTGAATCTCTGCATGGAACGGACGTAAGAATACTTTTTCAATTTCGCGAACGAGTTGTGAAACGGTGGGAAAATTTGGCCAACGTTTGTTTCGCGTTTTGATTTGAAAACACGGGAAAAATGTGTAACAGCCATTGTCAGGGATTTTACACGCTATACCATAGCGTTTTGAGATTTTCATTTATGGAAACTCTTGAAACAGAGAAGCAGGGAATTTTTTTATTTTTTATTTTTCCCCTCCTCTTGTTGATTAAAGCAACTTGAATATTTGAATTAATTGAACAAATTGTATTCTTATGTCGTTCAGAATATTAAAATCCACGCCAGGTTCAGGTTAATCCAATTGCTAGGAAAAATCGCCTTGAATAAATGAAAAATGTAAATTAGAATTTCAATCGAAAAATTTCAATTGGATTTTTTACTTGTTCACGTTTGTTTTAAGATATAGTATATTAAAATTGGATGGATATCAAGTAAATTTAAAAGTGCAGTTTTCAGATGTTGAAAATTCAAATTCATATTTTGATGAAATTCCTTCATCGAAATTGAATATTATTATCGAATATTATTCCTCCAGAAGAAGCCCTGAAAACAAAGTTGAATTACTTATTTGAAATGATTTTCTATTTCCTTGTTTGTAATAAGAAAAAAGATGCTAGAAAAGACTTAGAAATATTGTCTTCTTCTTCGTTTTCTCATCAACACACCTGTAATTTAATTATTTAATTATTTTACTTTGAAAATCATCGATATATATATACTTAAACAATGATTTCTCCGTTTTGTGTGCACAGGTATACGAAATGTTCGTGGCTGGTTACCAATTCAAGGTCCTTTCCCCGGTTTTCACCGGTCACTGGGGCCTGCAGACAAGGAAGACGAGGCCGGCTTGGCGCGAACGGCAGAACAGTGCCAACAGGAAACACTTCGAGACGTTCAAGAAAGAGGTTTTCGCCCGTTACATGCGCGACCCCTTAAAGATGATGAAGAACGCCCACTGACGAAAAGTTCGTCGAAGATTTCGTTGACTCGTCACGAGATCTTGGATCGCCGTCCTTCACACTCGTCGCTACTCATCGAACGTGACACACCGATCCGTGACTGTCCCAAAGATGATGGTGTGGCTCTCTGATCCCTTTACCTGAACACGTTTGTGCCATAACGTTTAAAGAAAAACGTTTGTAAACGGGCGATACGAACGTTCGAACGTATCCTCGACGATCTAATCGATCGACTGTTCTATTTTTTTTCGCACCGTCGAATCGAAGATCATTTTCTATATATATATACATATATATATATATATATATTTTGTATTTCGTGTCGCGAACGATCTACATAATGTCAGATTACAGTATTAAATATTTGAAGTTGAACAACGGTTTTTCGCGTTTATTTATAAATGCAAACAGATATTCATTATTTCATACCTAAAAAATCGATCCATCCATTGTTGTGTTTGATTATCGTTTTATGCCAATCTTTCGCGAGATTTGAAAAATGTTTAAAGCGAAGAAAATGATGGTTAATGTGCCGGCTAATGGTCGTTGCTCAAACCGATTTTTTCCCGCTTCCACGTCGCAAGATCCCGTTAATAGCCCGGCGATAATTTATCTGTCGTTATCGATAAAATAATCAATTACTTCGTGACCCTCTATCGACGCCTGTCCAAAAGTTGCACCCGTTAAATTTAACATTTATGAATTTATTAAATGACAGTGAAATAATAAATACGACTCAACAACCGAGATGGCCGATTTACCAAAGTTCGATATGCAAATCGTTACGTACATGTAAGGAGGAAACCTCTTGCTTGGATGGATGCTGAGGTACATAGCTCTCAAGCTCTCGGTATTTTCTTGCTTCAACTCCGGTAATATCCGTCCCGGTCAATCGGTGACATATCACGTAGATCGTCTCAACATCTCGCATATCTTTTAGTCGAGGAGGAGAAACAGAGGACAGTGTAAACACGAAACGTCAAGTTTATGGTTAACTTCTAAATCCATGTGCACACTCATCGTACAAACATTGTTTCAGGCAAGAGCGAAATAATTTTGGATCGAAAAAACCGGTTTGTTCGATCGATTCGCGCACGCGTAATATCATATACAAGAAACCGTTGACACGATAGTCCATAATAGGCCTACGAAGGCGTCCGATCTTAAATCGCCGCCTTTTTTATATAACAACTCGATGGATATTCGAGGAATTTCTTCTTTCGCGATGTGAGAATGTAATTTATCGTGTATTGATAACATTGAAACGTTAATTTTATTCTTCGAGTCTCGAATAATTAATACGTTAGTTGCGTTAATGCTGCATAGGTGTTTTTCGATAATGTCAATTTTCTATCGTCAATAGAATAATATTATAGCAGTGAAAGTATTTATCAATTCTTACTTCAACCAAGAGAACCAAATCCACCCATCGTCCCATAATCCCATAATAAACACGAAGGAGAGGGAGGAGGAAAAAAAGAAAAGAGAATTATTTTTCGAGCCATCGTTCGAATTATTCGCGTTGTTATTATAATATTAATCGAAAAGTATCGATTAAAAATCGTAACTTACGAAACTTACGAGTCGAAATTTATGTGAGAGGAATGAAAGGGAGGAGGAAGAAGAATGGAAATGGAAGAGAGGCAATCAAGTGGCCGTGATCAAGGATGGTTTACTCGTACTTCCGCTTCATTCCGTTCCACCTTAAACGAAACTAATAAGCCCGTTTACCGCTTCCACTCACGGATCACCAAAGTCATCAGAGACTTGCCATAGAGGAATAAATATATATATCTGCCGGTGAGTTTCTGCACCGGCACGTACGCGGTGCACGAAAACAGGGAAACGAGGTCGATGGAACTTAAACTGGTATACCTCGTTAACTGTCTGTAATTTAAGAGTTTTTTTTTTTTTTTTTAAATCTGGGATCGATCGATCTTTGCTATTCTGGATGTTTCCCTTTCTCTTTCCTTTCCAACATTGAAGATTGTGACAAGATTATGGAGAACGTCTCTCTCGTTGTATTCATGGGACAATGGAGGAGGAAAAAAAAAGAAAGAAAGAAATGGAATTGGCTTGTGTCGAGTGCAATTAAGTCGGTGAATCGACGAGAATCGATATTTTGTATTGTTGGATTCTTAGAACGTATCCAGTGACGTGCAAAGTTTAGAGCGTCTGATAGAATCGATAAGATGGATCGATTGAAAAGTACTTGCATGCTTTTTATATTACTTCGACTTTTCTTTTTTTTTTTATGTCAATTTTATCAGATTTCGAGGTTTAATTTATTTATTCATTTTTTTTTGGAATATTTTTATTTATTTGAGGGAAATTGTGTTTCGTACAAATATTTGAATCGACGATGATTCGTAGCTTTTACATATTTCGATCACACGATATTGAATATAAATTTTACGTTGATCGATTTAAAAAAACAAAAAAATCTTTCGATAAAAATTCCGATACGTTCTTTTCGTTATTTTCGTGAAATCCTTTGTGTTTTTATTATTTCATTGGTAAAAAGTGATTTATTTATATTGTATTTTCATTTCACCTGCGTGTCGATACGTAATTACTCGTTTTTCTATCATTGATCCTTGTCTTTAAACGATTAAAAATTAAATCCGCTCTCTAATAAGCAATGAGTGACGTTAATGGAAGTCACAGGCATCGATCTCGTTCTTTAATTATTTGAACAGGTTGTTACGGTTCGAGGTATCGATCACATCAAAATTTAAACTGAAATTGACGAACAGGTTCTCAGGTTCGATAACACGATGAACGAGAAAACACGATGAAAAATCTTTTTTTATCCGTTTTCAACGACACTGCCATTATTTATCACTCTCATCATTGATTTATTACTATCATTTATTCGAAGAAGCCAGAAGAAGAGAAGCATCTCTACACAAGTTTTCGATATCTTCTCCACTCTAGTTATAATCCCATAATAACGAATTGCTCAACTATTTCGTCACTGGTAATCGTTCTATACAATCTATGAAACATTTTATGGCACAGAGTTAAGGTTATCGTCCATTTGACACCACCTGATCGACAATTAAATCGGTATATTCGTATCTATTGCTCATTTATTAATCGAAAAATAAAATGATTAAACATTCGTGATCATAATTGATTCAGATCTATTGAAATAACTCGTGATTAATACGAGTATACTAGATGACGATTAATTGTCGATTGCAGCGCTGTCAAAAGGCGGCGATCTTTATCGTAGATTATAATATTTTTACGAATATCGTGTAAATCGCCAAAGAGATTGTAACACGAGAAGATTACTGTTAAACGGTGAGATACACAATAAATCAGTACCAAGTACGAACGAAATATTTTTTTCTCGATCCATTGTTTGAACAAAAACAGATTCAAGTAATTTATAAATATCATAATCGTACAAACTTTGAAAGAAATTTTTAAATAACATCCACGATATTAAAATCATATAATTTCTTTCTTTTTTTTTCGTCTACTCGTAGTGAATCTACATTTTTTCAGGTCGCTCGTGTAAACAGGGCATATGAAAATACAATAAAATTGCGGAACCAAGAAACGAGCCATTAATAATCATAACCTCCCCTTTTATGCATTTTAGTAAGTCAAGGATATGAATTATATATTCGCGTTTATCACAATTTCAAAGTACAAGTGAGAGTATTGTCCGAATGTTCAACAAATTTACAACCATCGAGAGAAATAAAAAGCATTCTCTCGTGAAAATTTTCTTCTCTATTCACAATTCGTAAGAATCTTTTCTTTTTTTTTTTTTTACTAATCCCAAACGAACGAAAATTGAAACCAGAGAAAGAGAGAAGAAACAGGTTAATTTCATCGGTGATACTCGTGAAATTTAATTCGAGTTCACCAATCCGTGAATAATTTTTTCGTCCCCCCGTCGAGAAATTAGAACGGCCGAGAAAGAACAAGCAATTAAATACACGACGTCGAGCTCATGGTACGCGGATTATTTCCCGATGGTAACTAGCGAACTTTAATGGCGATGCGACGTAACTTCGAGGCTGAAACTTTGTAATCCCTCGGTATATTGGTTTCTAAGAGCAAGTGTTTTCAGTCAAAGCGGTATGTAAACTTTCCAAAGAATCCGCTTTATTACATTTTTTTCCTCCCCCCTCGCTTCTTTTCTTTTCTTGGATAGATCGAATAAGATACGTTTTATCAGAAAAATCGGGAATATCGATACGATATCGCGATCCTTTGTGTGCATCGATGATGACGAGAAACCTTCGCTTCGTTGCTTCTTCTTTTAAAGAAAACAAAGTCTTGCGATAATTTCAATAACTAATTAATCAATCCTTTTTTCCTTTGTACGATAATCTTTTATTTAACGACGAGATATTTTTATCGAATCTGTCTCCACTTTTTATTTCCACTTCTGTTAAAAACAATTGCTCCTCCTCTTTTTTTTTATTTTATTCCTCCTCCCCTTTAATAAATTTCTCGTTCGAAAATATCGAATTAATCGCATAATCGTATATAAATGTGTCGGAGGGACACAGACATTTCGATTTCAATTCTTGCTGCGAGACAAATAGGGAACACGTTGCGATATCAGACTATTCTCGAGGAAATTGTCATAATGCTGGATAATCCGATTTTGTTCCACACCAATATTGGAACGACACGAACGTGGGATGACAGTAGTTTGCTGTAACTAAACTCCGCATTAAACGTATCTCGCAGAGGTAGCGCGGCCGGACTGATATAATCGATTCCGTTGCGATTATTAAGCACTATTACGTGCGTTTCAAATATAAGCAGAATAACACGTGAGCATTTTAATTTCAATCCTTCCTTCTATTCATATATTCACACACACGAAGAATTTAAAAACAATCGAGATTTAAAATTAATAACAAAAACCTTCCTGTTTACAAAAGAATGTTTCTTATCAAATCCTATCATCCTGCCGTTACTTTTCACAATTCTCTTCGAACTTAATTTTTACACTTTTTTCCAGGATCATCCTGCAAATCGATCGAGAGTCGGCCGCTACGAGGAAACAATCCAATCCGCAACATTCATTGAATCGACAAGCTTCGATAACGCTTCAAAATCGACTGGAACGAAACCGCCACGTTCCTTCCCACGGTTTTCACTTGCTTTGTGCTTCCTGTTCCAGAGACTCGACGCGCCCCTATATTTCCGACTGGTGGAGACGAGTGGAGTGCGTCGTCATCCCCCCCTCGGTATCAGGACTAATTCTTGGGTCTAATCTTGAATAATCTTCGCTAATCTCGTGCCATCTAACGACAGCTTCCCAGGACCGTGTAACCGGAATAGGTTCGTTTTCAATTAGAGGAGAACATTTCGCTGATGGCGTCTACGATCTCGCTCGAAACTCGAGAAGAGGAAGAAGCAAGGAGGGAGGGAGGGAGGGAGTTGAAACTTGGCGAATTCGCGGCGAATCTGCCGACAGAACAAATTGCACGGATAATCATCCGCCTCCCTGCCGCGATAAATCGCGCTCCATTAGAACTTAAACCATAGGAGACGTGTCCATACATGAAGGGGAGAGAGAGGGTTGTACGGTGTATAACGATAATGTAATGTGGGACGATTATTAGGAATCGTGGATAATTTTAGAGAGGCTAATGTTCGATTTGTTTGCATAAATTTTCTGTTCTCGAATTTTCCTTCATATGGACAATTTGCAACGCTGTTTCGTGATCCATTTATTTGGGTATCTCTTGGAAAACTTTTGAAGTATGTACGTGCGGATGATTTTCTAGATTGTGTTGTATCTTCGATGTTGCAATTCGTTATATAACGATAGTGGATAATTAATAGTTGACACGAATTGTGAACTTTCTAAAAATATCAATATAAGATATATCTCGTTCAAATCGATCCATTTCCAGGAAAGCGTCGATTTCGAATAAAGTTTGATTGCGCCACTTGTTGTAGATAGACTCTTTCAGAAAATAATAATAATAATAATGATTTAATCAATTTCATTACACTTTTCAACACTTTCTTATAATATAAAATTAACCGACACAATTTCCAAATACGACGAAATGTACAACTGCCACGGTATATACGAGCATTCAACAAGTACGACAATCACACCAGACCCGGTGCATACACGATGCATAATCTTAAGGTATGCAAGCAAGCACACCGAGGAGAGTTCAAATCACAGGAAACTCCCCCCTCCCTCTCCTATTCTCGGCACAATGGAGCCGAAACAGGTTCCTTGGAATGGCAGAATTTCATAGGTACGGAGACGAGCGTTGCCAAGGGTGCAACAATTGACCGTCATAATCATAGCTTTCTATTTTATCGCAATACATCTTTTTACACATCAATCTGGAAAGTGCTCTTTTGAACCGTATAATAATAGGCTTTGTTCGTAAAAAGGACGGCATTCATTCCGATTCTCGAGAAATACCCTTGTATTCTCGATTTCCACAATCTTTTCCCTCCCCTCAAAGGGGATGCCGCTCGTACGAATCGTTTTGGCCGATCGATTCGTCGCCAGCTTTCAAACACACGGGACACGGTCGATCTTCCGTACCCGACGAAAATTGCACGAGATGCTTCCCCACCCCTCTCTCTCTCTCTTTTCCCTTCCTCTGTGACGGTATTTCTCGCTGACAAATGGAACTGATCTATTTAATCGTCGTTAAACGCCGTGTCTTTGAGCGTGGCGGCGAATCCAATGTCGTCGAGCGAACGAAATTTTCGTTCGAGCGCGTGGAATTTTACAAAAGGTGCAATTCGGAACGGTAACCAGGCAAGGTGGTAAAAGGAAAATAGGAGAAATTAGAATGGGTATTGAAAAATAAATATATCAGTATTATAATTGATCGTCGAAAGATTATTACACAGTACAAAAAAGAAATTTCAAGATATTAATAGTTTTGGAATTTTAAATATACAACTTGATATTATTTATATTTGCATTATTAATTTTAATTTTATGCTTAATACGTATAATGTCAATTGACTGGATAATTCATAGTATCTATTCTCTATATTTGGTGTATACTAAAATAAATAAGAAATTTAGAATCCATATATATATACGTTCATTGTCGAAAAAGGTTCCTCGCGCGACAAGAATGGATAAAGCTTAAAACGAGCGCAACCTACGAAACAAAAGCGATCGATTTTCTATGACAAGCGTCCGTTTCAATCTATTTGGGTCGGTATTTCCGTGAGACTTGGCGGAATTCGTTATTTCATTCGGGGGGAGGCACGCGAAATTCGTCGAAAAGTTGCCACGATGGAAGAAAAACATGATCTGCGTGCACAAACAATTCTGTCAACGAATTTAATTTCACCGCGATGTAAATTTGTATCCGTTCGGTTCCGAGCGAAGAGAAAAGGATCCAATTAAAACGGAATACTGCTGCCAGCGACGCGTGGAATGTTTTTTCGAAAGGGCTGAAAAATACGAACTTGATGACTATTCGCTTCGAGGTCTTCGTGATGGGGGGGAGGATTTTTTTTTTTAAAAAAAAGAAAAAAAAAACTTTCGATTTTTACTCTCTTTTATTACCGCAAAAGTAATAGACGTACTAGCGAAATATTTTCAAATTCGATGAAACAATATTTCGACACTTAAGCAAACGTTTGTACGATCGAAATAAATAAACGAGCAGCGCAAGTATGTCGATTCGTTTTCGGTGATTTAATTTGCATCGATTGTTTCAATGCGATATATTTTATAAAAAAAATTATATATAGAAAATTGCACGATAAAAATATGTTAAATGAGAATGAAATATAATCATGATTGGGAATAATGTTGTTACAAAATTATAATGATTTTGGAAAAACGATATTATTTTATACGATAAATTATGCAACATTTAAATTAAAATAAAATAATGATTTTTTGTGAAGAATAATAATCCGTATTGATGAATTTATTAAAAAATAAATGATTCCATTTAAAAAAAAAATAAATTTGCGAAAAAATTAATAATACCATCTCTTCCCTTCCAATCTTCTTCTACGAAACATTTATTTGTAATAATAATTTACGAGTTATTTAAACTCGCCTTGTATAAGAAATTAAAAATTCACGACTTGGAAGCTCACTTGCAGGATTCTACCAATAAAAAGTACAATAATTTTCATATTAATAATCCTACAAAGAATTTCAATCCTTCAAATCAATCAAAACCAATCGAGTTTTCAGAATTATGGAAAATATTAGGAGAAAAAATTTCACCAAATTTTCTATCGTGAAACAATATGGCCGACATTTACTGAAATTTCAAGATTTCCTTTCAAAATACGAATCAAAGTCCCGGCACGACAGTAACGAACGACAGTAACTCAGCCACCGTCTTATCCCCCTGTTCCGGAATCTGAATTTGACGAGCCCAATGCCGGCCTGTTCAGGAATGAAGATAAAATAGCAAAGAGACCAAGTTGCGGGGAGACAATACAACGTACAATATTCTTGTACTCCGTTTCGAACGCCATTCCCGAGGAATCTCGGCAACTATCCCGACGTCAGCTTGACGAACGTCTTTCGGGAAATTGGCAAGACGAATCCCGCCGACGCGGAACTTCCCACTTTACCACGACCTCCAACTTTGAATTAAGGTTCTAATCCGAGTTTCACGAACCGCCGCGAGACTATCAGTCGCGTGATCGGGATAACACTACTCCCCTCGCTCCTTGTTTGATGCAAGAGGTCCATTAACCGTGAACTTTGCTGGGGAGGAGGCGAGAGAGGCGTCAAAAGCGGTGTTTAATGATCCACGGAAGAACGGGTGTCGTTGGTTTTATGGAACGAAGAAAAAATTGGCGAGGAGGATGTTAAGGGGAGGGAGGGGCGACTTGTTGCCCGCATAATGGAATTTCTTTCATCCTGTGCACTCCAGATTTGACGATAACAGTTGAGCGATGAAAATGTATTCTTTGAACTGGTATTTTTATGATCGTCTCGTCGGTGATTATGCATCACTTTTGTAGGATTGGTTCCTTCGATCCTTTCACGTGACTAGATGTATTTAAACACAAACATTTCAATGGAAGTAATGGAAGAAGCATTTCATATTCTTGAAGATTATTATCAAGTTTTTATCACAGATTTCAAATGATACTGTCTTCGAATTAATACCGTATCGTGATAAACTGTGCTTATACGTTGCTTTGTGTAAGACACTTGTAAATGAAACTATGTATTTTCCGAATTGATTCATTTCGATATAATTGTATTTTTTTCTTTCTTGTTCAAATATAGCTGAAATAAAAAATGACTGTAAAACGTTATTTATATACGTGATAAAAAAAGAAAAAATATTTACATTTTTTAATTCCACTTTATCATCATAATAATCGTCAAAAAGTAAAAATCGTGCAAGGAATATAATATGAAACAAAATATATATATATATAAAAAATACAATGCCGTGTCGAAAGGATTTAATTTCACGAATAAAACACAGTAAATATCTTCCCTTTCAAATTTTAAATTAAAATTGCACGAGCATTCGTTTTTTTTTTTCTACCTCCGAATATCAATCGATCGATTTTTGTATCGCTATCGTATTTACAAATAACGCCGCTACTTTCGTTATTTTTTCAACATTAAACTCTGCCACCACAATAAAATATTTCACGGGAAAAAATACGATCCTCGGGCTTGGAGGCTGGTTATGGAGGTTCATCGTCAAGCGTCGAGTAAATAATCTCCCCAGAACTCTCTCCCCTCCCCTTCCTATAACTTTGAAATAAATCTCTTATCCTACTTTCTTGCTCGCATTAAAATTTCACCAAAGAGCTTCGAACCCGTACATACAACCCTCCCCTGAACCGCTCGTACCTCGAAACCACGATCGGTCGATCGCCGATGGATGCGGTTTAAAGCTCGATTCAAGCCTTCCGGTGGTCTCCCCCTTGCCTAATAATTTAAGGGATCATCGCTCCTTAACCGGCTACGTTTCGCTCCGGTATTTGTCTTTCAGTCGATTTCGGAGAAATTAGTCTCCAACGAGGAGGAGGCAGAACCTCCAACCAACCCTCTGTCTTGCCTCCCTCTCCCTCCTCCACCGATTCACGACCGTATTCATCTTCGTCTTTTTGTTCCCCCGATTTCCGTTTCCATCCACGGCTCGGTCTGATTCGAAAGACCGCGTCCTTTTCTTTCCTTCCCAGCCTTCGAGTGTCAAATATTTGCGAAGCCCGGGGCTCGGCACGATCGTTCTCGAGATTACACGGGGAATGCGGGTGATCAAAAGTTCGTCGTCGACGTGTAGAAAGAGGGGGGGGAGAGGCTGGTTGCGCGATAGATTGGCGGGATGGGGGAAGAAGAGGATAAGGGTAGGGAAGAGCGCGTGGGATCGGCATTGGTAGATAGAGAGACAGCCTGGAGAATCGTTTTGTAATTGATAGAAGTGTTTGTTCGCGTTTGTAAATACCATTCCATTAGTGATGCCGCGAGCATGAACTACACGAACTTCTGGGGGCCAAGTTTCCTTCTCTTCATCCTCCTCCTCCATTTTTCAATCTCCTATTCGTTTCCTTCTTTGTTTCGAATTTTTAACTCCTAACTCGGTTAATTTTGCATCGTCTCGTAGTGTACATATTTCTCCATCGTATTTTCTTTTCACACCTTCCTCCCCTTCTTCTACTCATTGAATAATTTCGCTACTAAGATCTCCAGCTCCTATTTTTAATTCATTCCTCAACGACCAGTTCACACCTCCTCTTTCGTACCTCGTTAATTTTTCCATTCTTATCCCCACATTTCTCTCGATTTTATTTCCTCCCTCTAACCCTATCTATCCTTTAATTCGCATTTCAGCTCCCTCCCATTGTCCCATTTCTCTCCCCAAACCTCTTATCCAATTTTATTTATTCCTTTTATTCTCTCGTCCGAATGTTCTTCTTCCTCTTATCTTGCTCGTGCTCCACCACCACACTGCTCGCTCGTTGCATTGCCTTCAGCAAACACGATTGCAGGTCGGTGTGCAGCACCACGTGCAATTCCACGTGCCGTGATCTCCTTTTTGGGACGCGCCCACACACGCGCGCGCCTATAAATTGTACACGGTCGAGGTAACACACACACATAAGGCTCGACGGTAAGGTCGACTGTAGGTAACTCGATGGATTATGCGGCTAATTTCTAAAGTGGTCCGCAACCTCGTCCTGAACTATGCGCCGCTGGCCTTAGCGGGCGGCCGATCGATTAATATCGGCCGTAAGGTTACTCTGTCCTCTGACGCGGCCACCCGTGCACCGACCTTATCATCCATGTCCTACGATTTGTCACAATGACGCATACGTTTGCGCATTATACCGGAAATTCTCGAGGAACGAGCCTCCCTTCTGGTTAATTCCGGTTTAAGGAGGCCGCCCCCGGATTCCCGATTTGCATAATGGCGCCGATTTGACGAGGAGAGCACGAACGTGATTTGTGGAATCGAAAGATCCCTCTTCCGATCGAGCGTCTCTGTTTAATTTATTATCTTTTTCGAGTTTAGAACTTTTTGTTATTACTTATTTGTTTTATGAAACTTCGATGATATTATATATAAATGTACTTTATGAATCACGTTTATATAAGTAATTGATAAGAGGTGCATGATAACGCACAAGTTGTCACTATGTATAAATAATAGTAGCAACTATTTATATAGATATAAAATATATCTAAAATAGTTATGTTAATAATAATTTTTTTACAAGATTATTGAATTTACAAAAAATTTTACTTAAAGATATTTCAAACGTTTCGATTTCATTCTATGAATTGATATTCGTTTCAGTTCTTATTTTCTATCGTTCAGGAATAATGAGACGATCAAAGGGAGGAAGAATAGTCGACAAATGGTTGAATGGGACCGAGACAGTTTTATTCTGGCGAGGGGTTTCGCACTCCGGAAACGAAAGTGCGATTTTATTTGCGCAATTTCGGGCCAGCTGAAGCGGAAACGTCATCTTGTCTCGAATTTTACGGCTGATCACTCGGCGAGATTCTTCTGTCGTCGTCTTGGTCGCATTCCATCGTGGCCCCTCGCAAAAAAGAGAAGCGGAATTCCTCTTTCGAGGGCGTGTTCCTTTCTTCCACGATCGAAAGATAGGGGGACGGGATTTTTATTATATGGCGCCACCCACGATCTCGCTGTAAAAATCCATGTTTCGTATGAAGCTGTGCAGCATGCAAAAAAGCATGGCTTGACGGATAATCGAGTCAGCGAAAATCGTAGCGGAACGAACGACCTGCTTTCAACTCGTGCGACGAAATTCTCGAAATGATATCGATTCGCTTTTCAAAAATTTCCCTTATGATTTTCTCCTCCTATGATAATAGGAGTTTGTTAATTGAAACTTTTGGATTTTTGGTCTCATCGATATCGAAGTCATCAGAATCGTTTTTTGATTTATTTTAAATTTAAGTAATGATATATATAACTCTTTGAAAATAATGTAAGTAAGATATGCAAATATATTGATATCATTAAAGATTGTCTCTAGTGTTTTTGAATAAAGAAATAAATTAGGAATAAACTTGATGAATTTTTAGAGGAAATTTCTGAGATACCAGTAATTGTTTATGTAATAAAAATGGAATGATGCTGGAGACTATGAGATAATAAATAATATTATAAATATATGTATAAAAATAATAATAATAAATATAACTGAACATTTTTAATGCTGCAAATTTTATAAAGCTATTTCAAGTGATTTTGTATGAAAAAGTTATAAATTTATTGTTCTTTGGAAATATTTAATTCTTTTTTAAATTATTATTATATAAAAATTAATTTAATCAATGATTCTGATAAGATTGATATTTCAATTTTAGAGGAGATTATTGATTATTCGTCAATTTAACCAGAATTATCAAAATTATTATACATCAATTATTAATTAACAGTTTCTGTTAACTGGATTATTTTTTAACTAGAATTATCAATAATCCTAGAGATATTAATTTAAACAGATCAGATTAATTTCGATTAGATATTATATAAAGAAATAAAAAATTCACAAGTAAATTATTAATTGCAACATCTCTTATTAAAACATAATTGATATTACCACATTATCTTGTTTCTTTATGTTGTTTTCCTTTCAAAATAATTAAACTAAACATAAAAATAAGCAATAATGAAAAAGGAAATAAAATGTTGCCCGAAAATCATTTCAATCGATCCACTTTAACACGTTCAATAAGTGCGCAAAAAGTGGATTTTCCAAAGTGTGGCGAATATCGATTTTTTAACAAGTACGAAAAATAGTTGAAAAACGAAGAATGCATGAAATCAAAAACAGCTGTGCACACCGACTGGTTGCAACACTTGTATCGAAAATAAACACAGAAAAAAAAGGAAAACAGAAAAGGGAAGCTAGATATCTGGGATATATTTTTTATTATTTTATTTAAAATCTTTTTCTTCTCTCAGTAAAGAAAAATCTTCTTTCACGTTTAAAAAAAAAAAGAAAAAAAAAAGAGAGAGAAAAAATCTGGCACGTTCTGGAAATATCGCAGAGGGATGCGTGCCTTTCAGAGAGAATCCGTCGAAATCGAGCGGATTCTATGGGGTAAAATTGTTGTTTCCGTGGGTTGGCCGCGAGCGGATATGACGCGGTCCGAGTGAAACCTACACTCCGCCACATAACGAACCCCGCAATATTTGAGCTGGCAATGAGTAATTAAAATGCAAATTACGAGTCACGGGTAAATATGTTTGCACAAGTTGTGCCAAATGCAGCCGCGATCGCTAGGATTATCCTTTCAACAGGGTCCCAATAACACGCCCTTTTTTGACGTTTACCGCTTTCTGTATACACTTTCGAAATGTCGAAAGGGTGTTTGCCAGAAACGATTGAAACGAAAGATTTACACATGTTCCCTTTTTTTTTTTTTTTTTTTTTTTTCATTAACGTTTCGATAGACAGATACGAATGTATTCGAATGTATTTTCCAAAGTATCCAAGTTAATACGATTTGGCGGGGATCATTCGCGAAATTTCACGTTTACACGGTCGAGGATAATATTCAATATTTATCTAGTTTTAATTTATCCGTATAAAGTAAGTAACTGTGTACTGATTTATCGATCAGTAGATTTAAAAGTAGAAGTTTCGATTGAAACGGTTTATGGAAAATACAGGATATTTCGGAAATGGTGATGCAATTTAAACGGAGATTTTATTCTTAGAGATAAGTGGAATATAAAGTTAAATATAGATTTATAACGCGGTTCATTTTCATCGAGTTTGAAAGTGTCTGAAATAATTAGACTTCCTTCGTTTAAATCAGTTTAAAGCATTTCAAGATTTGTCATAATTTTATTTAATAAACAGTAATTTTAAGTGATTCACTTATAGATTATAAATGATAAGATAACGGTTAAAATATTTGTACAGTTATCTCTACAAATTTTTCACGATTTTCACTCGTAACTTTTACAAAGTATAATCATCGCATATAATTATATATTACACGTAGATGATCAAAATTTATCCCACGAAAAAATATCGAGAAAATATCGAAACGTTGCGAATTCTTGAAATATACACGTATCATTGGAACGGAATATCTGAAAATAAGCATTCGAACAATGCGAATCGTACACGAATTCTCGTTCCACTGTTTACATTGAATCCGCCCTTTCTATTTCCGCGTGGCCGCGCCTCTTCCAACACGTTCCGCCTCCGTGTCTTCACCCTTTCACCGCTTGTCTTCGCGCGAGCCAACCCATTTTACGGTCCCCGACCTCCGACTCGCAACTCGCGCCACTACTGAGCGTGCTAATTACCGCGGTTCTGATTACCTCGCCAACCGAACGGAGATAATTGCACGCGATGCATCCGAGGGGGCGACATTCCGCGCGAAAATACCATTACGCGGCCGTTCTTTCTTGTCCAATCGTTCCCGATATTCGGCCATTTTTCCAATCGTACACCGATTGGATTTGATCCAAGTCGAGATATCCATTTCGAATGAAAATCGAATTATAATTTTAACGATTTTAAAGGTAAAAAGCTTTTCTTTCTTCTTTTTTCGAATATTTGCTCCTAATTTTTTTAGTTCTGCGGTAAAATTTATAGTAATTTTTATTATTAAAGATTGTTTAAGAAAAGAAATAATTTTGAAGAGTTTTGAAGAGATTTCGAATGAGGTGATAATTAATCGTATGTGTACTATTCCAAACGAATGAATTTGATTTTGGGCCAGAGTGATAGATTTTATCGATCAGATATATCTGTGATTAAGTCACAGCAAGCGTCACAATCAATTTGAGAGGGTAATCTATGATCTACTATTTTCAATGTATATGATAATATTCGTAATATTAGTTGTCAGTAATTTAATTATTCGTTACTTAATTCATTCGTTAATCCGGATGAATTTACAATTTGTCATCGATAGATATTTATGCGTATCACAGAATCTTCTCTAGAATGTTCTCTTATCGAAATATATTTTATAGCAATATTTATATACAATCTTATGTATATTTTATATACACTTTCATTAAATAATCTTAAAAAAATAATAACCTGCAACTGTATATTGAAATATATAGTGAATTATAATAATTTTAAATATTGATAATAAGATTATTATTCCTATAAAAAATTATCAATTCACTTCTATTTTTAATTTGAATTTTATAAAACTCATCTATACAAGGAAAGAGAATTGTTCTACATGGTTTTTGTGTATTACAATATGTTATTTTCTCTATGTGAATTGTTACGTAACAGAAGAAATGTTATATCGCATTATGTTTTTGCTTTTTATTTTTTAAAAAGTTGTTTAACTTGCCTACTATGTAATAAAATGTTTTATTACATAGTATGGATCCAGTTTTAAAGCAATGTAACAGTGATGAAAATTTGCTATTTGAAAATTTATTGCAGATTAAAATGAATGTTTAGCATGTAACTTGTACTTTAAAATTAAATAATATAATATTTATGGATGTTTAATAATTATTTATACATATAATTATGTACAAATAATTATGAAATATAAATAATGTAATAATTTTTTCACCGAATATTAATCAAATAATTTCTAGTATGTTATCATTTAAGTATAAATATTCTATATATATATTGTCAAAAATTGATTTTTGATTATATTTTTTTGTATATGGAATGTAAAAAAGAGAAAAGCATCGAATAATTTTCGATGAATTAAAATTATTGAAATTTTTAGTTGATATATGATTATAAATTGATATATTGAAGAATAGTGAATATAGTTAATAAATCAACGTATAATACTACGATATTTAAATGAATATTATAAATAGCTGATATTCAATTGCGATTAAAATTGATAATATTTCTTTGTCAAAATTCCACTGGAAGGAATTCGGAGTGAAAATAATGATTTGCGATCATTATTGCTCTCGTTCAAATGTTTCATATAAAATTTCATTTTAAATCGACACTTCGTTAATTATCGTCCGATGCTTGTATCCATTAATTTACACAATTGTTGACGCTAGTTATTTTCTTTCTCCATTTTGCATTCGTTTGGATGTTAACTGAACTGCGATTTATCATAAAAAATTCGTTCGTGCTTTTCAATTTTATTACTGAATATATTAAAGATAATATCGTTAATTTAATTTTATCAAAAATGATATATAATTATCGGAAATAATTATGATATTATGAACTTTTCTATAAACACACATCACAATTCACGGATCAATTCATAATTGAACATAACTAGAAATAATTTTTCATTAAAAATTTTAGGTCACAACTTCAATTAATCGTTTACTGAATAATGAATTATCAATTTATCAATTTATTTATGAATTTATATAATTTGTATATGTAAATGAGAGTGAAATATATTTATATCCTGAATAATCGAATAATAAGATACTTTATCAAACTCAACACTAAAATTTCCTAACTAATAATAATATTAGGATTTTATAACTATCATTAGCCTCATTTTATCTCATTCAGAATCATCTTTAACCGTATTTAAATTCTTGTTACACATTTAATCATTAATTACAGTTACTTTTAATTATCTATCATATCATTATTAATTACACAACTAATCATAATCAACATTCATTATTCATTCTTAATAAAAATTTACTTATTAGTCAACTCATAATCATTAATCCATTTCATATGATTCATTTAAATCACTTACTTGCGATTACACGCTTTGTCCAACTTTGTGCAATATTTATTTAATGCTAAAAAAAAAAAAAGTTAAAAAAAGAATAAAAAGAGACAGAGCGATTTTTCACTGTCGAATCGACCGAATCGGAAACGGTGAAAAAAAAAAAAAAAAGGAAAAAAATCAATAAAAAAAAAAAACAAATGAAAGCGTAGCAAAATATCGAAATCGGATGAAGCACAAGCACTGCAAGCCATCGACGATTCGAGTGTTTGTGTACGTGATGGGTGGTGTAATTACAGGTGTACCGTGCTGGTCACGGTCGGTTGAAATTCATTTGGCAGCTAGTAATAGAAAAGCGGAGCGTGTAAGTTGAGAAACTCGAACCTTATCGAGAGAGGAGTCTCTGGTTGGCCGGATGCGGGCACTGGCTCGCGGCTAGCCATCCGGTTCCGTGAGCTTCGGGTCAACCTGCTGGTTACCTCCCAGAGGACTTGTACTCGGAAATGGAGTACGGTATATATACAGCGAATGCAGTAATTCCGCCGAGAATTGCCCGGCTGCTATTGATAACACCTTACAACCCTCTTGCATTTTAACAATAACCTTGTCGTTCAGGTCTGTTCAGTTCGCCTCGTTCCTCCTCTCTGCGCTTCTCTTATTATTGCCAATCGTTCGTCTCAACTCTCGTCCCAACTTTTACGCCTCGAGTGTATGTAACGAGATCTGGATGATGAGGATTATTTGGATTATTTCTCGTAAAAATCGAGAAGAAGAGGATACGTTGAATTGTGGAAATTATAAATTTCGAATGATAACAAGGATGGTTAAATGTTTGATACGTGGTATTAAAATTAAGAGATCGATGTTTATAATGATCGTTTTAAGGATGTTAAAAGAATTTCTAATTTACATCATCTCATCATCCATTTTCCTCATTTCGTCTTTAAATGTTTTGATAAAATGTACTACGTGTTTTAACTGTGTAACGTGAAATCCGTTAATTTCTGAGGATATTTAGACAAGTTTGGAGAGCTAGATGGATTGCATATTTACCTCTGAGAATTTCTGCGTTCACACATTTACACATCTGGTTAAATTCGAGTTAAAGAGGCATAAATGTATCAAAATCTCAATTGTCAATTACACAAAGCAAATTATGAATAGCATTGGATTTGTATAATTGTGCATATACTCGAGATCTTCATTAATTCTGTAATTTTATAAATTTTATAAATAAATTTTTATCTATTTTAAACAAATTTTTATGACACAATAGAAAATAATATAGAGAAATGATTGAAAACGTATTTCGTTACGATGAAATAAAGTATTATAAATTTTTTTATGAAAAATCAATAAAAATATTGTTTTTATTTTTTCTGTGTTTACAGAAATAACACACAGAGATTTATTATTTAATGGTCAACAAATATTTATAAAAAAAATATCATCCGATTTCAATGATTTTTTAATATGTTGTCAACATCATCGTATATTGAATATTGAAATATTGTAAAAAAGATTTATTTGGTAGTCCTTGTTTTCGAATTAAAATTATTAAAAACTTATTAATTTTACTTAAATCCAAAAACTACTACTAAAAATTATGAAACCAGAAATCAAAGATTAAACTTAATCTCATATAATCTAATTTAAACCGTTTCAAAGAGATATTTTTATTAATAATTTTTTAACAAGCAACAACTCAAGTTTCAAATAAACATATTAAAAAATCATCAAGATCAAGAATGATTTTTTTTTTATAAACAGTTATCTTTTCTTAAAATAACTACTAGAAAAAATTCTATATAAATATTTTAAATGGAAAATGATATTTATTTAAATCAATCATGGTGAAAAACATTTTTTTCGTCGTAGCAAAAAGAAATTTGATAATGAAAGATATCGAGTCGTGTTATTAAATCTTAAAAAACGATGTTTGGTTAATCGAGGCTACTATAGAATGCAAATGCAATTCTCGATAATAGAATGTCTACACTATGAATTATATACGAATGCAATTTAGTTTCTCTTTCGCTTGTATAACATAAAATGGAATCTTGGCAAAGCTCAACGTCTGAAAACAACATCCCCGGCTTAAATTCGGATAATGCGGCGGTAATAAATAATGATTATATGCACGAATATTATGCGACACGATAATAAATATGATATCTGTCTTCGTACGAATCAGTTTCTAAATAGGATTTCAACGAATACGCCAAAAAGTAGCGGTTAGCTCGTATACCAAAATGGCCATAAAAGTCTAAATTCCGTAGTACGCAAAGTTTAAACGCGGAAATTATTCAGCTCTCTGCGAATATATTTGGTTAACGACCAGTTCTGTTGACTATCTCAAGGCATTAAAAACTTAACTTAAGACATTAACTCTTTATACGATACGAAGAGAGAATTTACTCGATATTGTCTAAAGAAAATGTATTTTCTATCTCCAATAATCACGATATAATAATATTAATAAATAAAGTTCCAAGTTTGATGTATGAATCCATAAATATGGCAAATAAGAATGACCTAGTAAGAATTTGAAAATCTTTCAAAGAGAAAGACTTATAATAAATTATAAATTTTTAATTTTGGTGCTTCGATATCGATAAAAAAAATAGAAATAAGTCAAATGATAATATTATTAATTATACTGAATTTATACGCGTCAAATTTTATAATTGTTTGTTTTTATAATTTATATTAGATGAATTAATTTGAACAAATAATTGATATTTCAATAATAATATAAATGTATAGATTCTGAAAAAATATTTAAAAATATTTGCACATTATATTCATTTTATTATATATTATTTTAATCAATTTTAAAAACAATTATATACTACATAGTATATTTTGTTTATATTTATTATACCTCATCATTTAATAAGTTTAAAATGAATCAATTTAATGATAACTATCCCATTCAATTGATAGAACGAAAATTAAATGTAGAATGAAATAAAAAAGATACAAGCTTGAAAGGATTCAACAGAGTTTTTGCTTTCAATAAAGTACGTCGTCTCTTGCCTCTTAGATCTTCGTTTCGTTACAAACTTCTTTACTTAACGATAAGCAATCCTTTCCTCCCCCTACATCCCCTATTTTTCAATTCTTCGATTCGCGTATATAAAGCGGTTCTAATCCGTTTTAAAAAGAGACACATTGGGAGAGGAGGGTCGGTCATTTTAATTACTATGTTGGTCCAAGTTTAAGCCAAGTTAATTCCCTATCCATTTGCGTTGAGGAGGAGCGTATCAGCGCAGTGGCGCCTCCGCGTGAGGAATTCCGTATTAAAAGTTTACCTGGTCGTTACGACGCGTCGCGACACCCCTTCCCGGTTGCGGGAAAGAGCAGAAATTCCGTTATGCGACCAAGCTACCAGGAATTCCCTAGTTATACGTGTCGTTCGTCGTTCCAATGCCCTCTCGTTGTGCGGTATAAAGTGGACTATTAGGACTTGCATCCGACGAAAGCTCCTTTGTCATTCTGCCTCCCCCAATTAAGAGGTTTCTTATTAACAAAGGTACGTAATTAACCGAAATTTTGAAAATTTTCAAACATTCTTTTGTTTTTGTTTTTTTTTATTATTGATCGTTGATATTTGTTAGAAGTATTAGATGAATATTTGCAAAAAGATACTATGCACGATGATTTTTTTTTTTCAATACGTTGCCAGGGGATCAATCTAAACAATGAAACTAGAAATTAAATTTTTGTTTCGCGTTTCGCGTTAATTCCAAGTTTAATTCTATTTGAAATTAAAATTAAGTAAAAACTCGTTTAACTGATTTAACCGATTCAATGGTTTGCATTAGGCTTTGAATTTAGTTTTCTTAATCTGACCGCCATGAGACCATCAATTGTCCGTAGCAAAATCTAATTAAAACTTGTTTAATTTAAACTAACTTTTGAAGAAACATTTTTGTTAATAACATTTTAATGAACAATGATTGTCAAGATTGTGGTTTTTTTATAATTAATTATTCAATATTATTATATTTAATTTTATTTTCTTTGTATTCTTTGTATTTATTTTTATAATTCTTTCAAATTTATAATGTAGACAAAAATTGTTATTTTTAATAAGATGTTGAGAAATTTATGGGGAAAATATGAGAAATTCCGTATCTACTTGATAATATAGGCTAATAATTATTTGTGAATAGATTTTGCATTACTTTCTTCGAGTGAAAAGAAATTCTTCGAGGAAAAATTGTAACGACGAGAGCATATTAAATTGTTAACGGTAAATCAGGTAAATCAACGCTCCTAGAGAGACTGTGTCTTCGTTATTTATGTATAATTTCATCGATTTTTCTACCTACTTTCTTTGTTTCAACGGCTATGTGCGTGAGAATCTTTACAAGTTGCGAAGAGGGAAATTGTCGAGGAATATTCTTTTCTTCAGGTGGAAAGAAGGATCGTTGTTTGAACCTTTAATAATTAATATAATACATAAAGCATATTTCGATATGCTCATTTGCAACATTAGACATTTAAATGTCTTTTTCTTTAAAATTTTCTTCGAGATGAAAAATTCGTTTTAATAAAATTGCAATATATTAATCGAATATTTTTATCTATTTATAAATCGAAATCAATGTTACCATTTTATTGATAGATATGATACAAATATGATCGATACAAAAAAAATATTAATAAAATATTCAATTAATTTTGAACTAATATAATTAACAATGAGATTCAATAATAAAGTCTCACGATTGTTCTCCAAAACGTGTATCAGAAAATTACACATACGGATTATTAATTAATTAAAGATACAAAATTTTACAAAAATATAAAGTTTTGCTGAAGTGAACGCCGAAAGAGACAATCTAATTCTATAATTCACTCTTTGCTTCGATTTCCTACTATCCTGCTCGACTGTAAAAAAATTCGTGTAGACAGTAATAGAAAATAGCGCTTATTGCGTACATAGCGCATTTAAAAAAAAAAATCCTGGACATTTCCATAAATATGTGTGACGTACAATGGACACAATACGTGAAACAGAAATGTAAAAGCTGATTGCCCGGGGGCGAGATGTAACGAAGGCCGTTGTACTTACAATAACGTATTGTTTTAGCGTACCAGAGCCGAAGGCTGTATTGTGAACTACTCGCTTTAATCATTCACGGTGTAAATAAGCTAACAACCGTGTTGAGACGTCACGAGATCGATAAGATTATCATCTTATTGCGAATCGAATATTCAAATCGTGCATATCGATCGTGAAATTAATTCATCAAATTTTATTTTTTTTTTTCTAATTAATATATAGAGTGGTTAAAACAGATTGACGATGAAAATAAAATTTGTATTGTATCGAGAGTGCAAGATAATTTAATGCAATTAATTTTTTGATTGATGAACACGGCCATCAGTCATATGATAAAGGTCAATTTTTTTAAACAGAATGATATATTTTTTTAACGCACAATGATTAACCTATGATTGAAAGTTATTCGAGATCAACTGCAAAATAATTTGTTTTACGAAGAGACAGATTGGAAAGATTTAGAAAATCCTTTCTCATAATTCGATCATCTACTTCTCTTTTTGAATAACACAGTTTGGGAATTACAAGTTATTAAATGGATAAAGTATAGTACAACTGCTAACAAAACAAACAATGAAATGTACGAATTATTTTAATCATTGTACGAATCTCAAATCATCCATCAAAAAATTATTCACATGAAATTACATTGCTCTGCATATCAGATATATTTCTTCCTAATCAATAATAGCCGAGATACTCGGATGACCCGTTTCAAGTGAAAAAGATTCACGAGAGAAAGAAAAGGAAAAAGATAAACTTTTTAATCGAATTTGAATTTATCACACTTGCAATATCATCTACTTAATAACTGACAGCTTTATTTATATATTCCATACGCGAAAGCTTTCGAATCCGAAACGGGATGTAGAATAACCCCGGACTTTATCGAATCTCAATAACATCTCTCACGTATCCTTCGACTTAATCCGCTAATCAAATTGAAGAAAATTCAAACGTGCAACAAAGGGACGAAGCATTTAGCATTTATCCCTTTGACAGTTTGACAGGGAGCACGGAACGCCGAGCACGTCACGGAAACTGAATTTGAAGGGGTATTTTCAGTTACGAATTACCCCCCCTTGACTTCACATCTTTTCAGACCTCGTTCTATCCTCGTGTACCGTCGTTGAATTTTACTTACAATTTCTATACCTCCCCCTGCCACTGCCAACATTCGAAGGAAGGGGTTGAATAAAAGCGGGGACACGTTGGAGTGGAGAGCGGAGAGGGATGGAAGAAACGCCCAAGGCTCTCGCGCAACGTGGCTACATACGTTACGCCGTTTTATTTTGTCATTGTTTTCCCGGAACTTTTCGTCCGCCTCCGCGAAGTACACCGCCCGTAAACTTACTATTTCCCTTGACGCAACTCCTTTCACCTACAGGCGACACGTTCCACGCTTCCTTTTTTTCCATCCTGCCCGCGCCATCAACCATTCCCCGTTTCCGCCGTTTTCTCTTGCCTTTGATTTATTATTTCGTCGTGTAATTTTCGTATCGCGCCTCGAAACGCCAACTTGCTTGCCGCAAAGTTTCTTTGCACTTCTGAAACGATATATTCACGAGTCTTCTCTTCCTCCTTTTCTTCCGCTTTTTAATAATCAGTGCGACATTTTCGGATCGCTTTTCTTGGATTACGTTTCCTTCCTCTTTTGTTTCCATATAATAACACGATATTGAAATTTCAGTGATTCATTCTTTTATTATTCTTTAGAAAGATACGAGGATAATTATATAGCAGTTTTAAGATACTTTAAAGAGGATTGTTTTGAGATTTAATTTATCGTGAAATATAAATTATCAAAATCTTATGAAATTTTAAAAATTTTCTTTAGAGAAGAATCGAATGAAGATTAAGACAGAGTAAATTAGATCAATCGATTGATTTTTCAATTAATATTAATGAGAGAGGCGACTTGGCATGGGATCAATTTTTTAACTCACTTTATTATTCACGAGTCTTTCTTTCTTTCTTTCTTTCTTTTTTAAAAATGTCGGTATCTTGTTTCTTTTTCTTCTTTTCTTTTTTTTTTTTTATTACTGTTACGCTTTTTTATGACGTCCACGTATTAGGGCTTGTACGTGTTGGAGGGAAAATAGTATGCAGCACAGAGAGACTCGAGTTTGCGAATGTAATAAATTCCCTCTGTCTTTTGTGGAACAGATGCACCGCAAAATAAGAGTTTGAATCTTAAACTCTGTTTAAACTTTAGCAACAAGCTGCGCCACGCACACGTGCAGTCTGTACGTGTGTTTATTCGGTCTTGATCACTTTTAATGAATAATGCGCTCGAACGAATAATTTATTTAAAAAAAAGATTGTCGTGAAATTTTTCGAATTTAAAATCTCCCATCTTTCGATCAGTACAATCATATTTTGAAGCAATTAATAATAATAATAATAATAATACCGAGAAATTTATACTTTATTAAATTTAATTTATACTTATTAAATTAAATATCGAGAAATTTATACTTTATCAAATTTAATTTATATTTATTAAAAGATTGGACTCTGAAAGTGTTATGGTATCAAGAGTGTGGTATCATTTGATTTAGATAGGGTTTTGGAATCAAAGATATCCATACCACTGGTGCCAAGTTGATTCCAATGCAGAGAAGATCCTGAGATACTAGACATCTAAGTGATCTTGATTTCAATCAAACCTACGTACTAAGAGGATTGTTACGTTAAATGGATTCTGCAAGTGTTAGGGATCCTGAGATGGAGGACCTCTTGTCAAGTATATATTGTAGAAATAACTTGCAACGTGGAATCTATCTATAATTCACACAGGATGACCAATCATATATAACTTAACAACAAGTGAAATAAAATAATAATATTAATAAATCCCCTCCTCCTCTTTTTTTTTAAAGTCAAATTATCATCCTTTATCCGTCAATCCAAGAAGATTGAAATTCGAGATCTCATGGTTGTCCTGTTTTATTCAATTTATTGGACAGTTTAATAAGGAAGGAAGTTCAGTCTGTACGACGCTTTGGAAGTATTGCACAGTCTCGTCGAGGCAGGAAGCGGAAGTGGGTGGAGGGGGAAAATCCAAATTGCGGCACAAAGCTCGAGCGGCACAATCAGGTTTCACGATAATCCTCGCGCCTTCGAAGACTTTGGCACAATCGCAGAGGCTAATTATGTATCCGCGATGCGGCTCCAAATCCAATATATAACGCGTTCTTATATAATCAATATAGGAATTTGATAGAAGAAACTTTTTATATACGGATCACGTGCTTTTCAGATGGAATAATTTAAATTTCCATTTCATAACCGACTATTTAATTATACGATACTCGCGAAACTAGGGAAGATGATTTGCAACGCGTTGATTTTCAACAAGCTCTCTTCGACAAGGTTGTTCAAAAAAGTGTTGCGAAAATTTAAATATTTACTCGTGAAAGTTTGAATGAAATTAAACGCTTTAAACTCTTTGAACGGTGATTACATCAATGGCTCATTTTCAGACGGAAGAAGCGAGAATATTTGAAATTATCATACGAAAGAATAACGTTATAACAATTCAAAGATAGACACGAATTTTATGAGTAATATATTCTGTATTACACGAAGTAATGCTCTTCTTTAACAAATATTGAAACATTTATTCGAGTAAATCTAATAAATATTATTGTATAAAGTTATTTCAATTCTTCCAATTCAAATATTAATTTTTATATAAGAAAAATATAAACGAATTTTGGATCATCAGACATCTTGAAATGAAATTATATGATGGCAACTGTTCTATACCAATCACGTTGAAATCTTCAATATTGACAATCAGTAGACCAAGTTGCTCGAATGGAAACGGTCAAAGATGAGTAAACGGAACGGAGGGGAGGAGGGATGGAGAAGAAACAGGAAGTGGTAGAAGGAAGCGGCAAGGGAAAAAGCGGTGGCGGTTAGACGAAGAAGTCTTTCAGGATTGCACTCGTTAGCCTTTTCACGGTGGGCTTACGGCTTGGTCACACATCTTGCCTGGAAAAAGAAACGAAACGTGGTGCGCCCTTTTCCTTCCGTTCGAACTGCACTGCCAATTTTTTTCTCGATTCGAGCTATCGACAAATTCTCACAGCTTTAGGCCATTCGATTTCGCCCAATATTGACAATTTCGTTTCAAATCTCTTTATTCATATCAACATCTTGAATTCACGATGTGTAATGTTATTTCAACTTTCATTTTTCAATTTTGTTTCATCATTCCAAATTAAAAATCTTTTATTCGGATCTTTTTATTTTATAAATAAAAACAGTTCACGAATATTGTGAAACTTAGAAATATCTGCTTAATTCACGAATAAATTACAAGTTCCATTTTTTTTCTCCAAATTGTTCACACCTTTGAAAATGATTCGATGCAATTAAAAAAAAAGAGAGAGAGAGCTATCGACAAATTCTCACAGCTTTAGGCCCATTCGATTCCACCCAATATTTGATAATTTTGTTTTAAATCTCTTTCGTATTCATTTCAACATCTCGAATCATCGTTTCACGATGTGTAATATTGCTGTTGTTTCAACTTTCATTTTTCAATTTTGTTTCATCATTCCAAATTAAAAATCTTTTATTCGGATCTTTTCATTTTATAAATAAAAACAGTTCACGAATATTGTGAAACTCAGAAATATCTGCTTAATTCACGAATAAATTACAAATTCCATTTTTTTTTCTCCAAATTGTTCACACCTTTGAAAACGATTCGATGCAATTAAAAAAAGAAAATACTTCTTTCACAATCGCTCGACAAGTTGCCCGAAAGAACTTTGGCGCGAAAGTTGCTTCGATTCCTTGACAGACGGCTGGTTTCCTCCCCGTGACATATTCAATCAGGGCAACGAGAATCTGGGAGAAGTTTTGGAGGGGGTTGTATCGGGACTAGTCTCGGGTTCTCAACGAAAGTTGCACGCGATTCCCAAGGATGAGGACACACAGGCTGGCGGGGACACGTATCTTACGCAGGATCAGCAGAATCCGGAGAGAGAGAGGGGCGTGGGCAGGATGGTTGGAAGAAGGGTGGATCCTCTGCACCGGCGGAGATTTGATTTATATGTTAATCGACGATGGCGGCCGATGTCGGCGAGTGCACAGCCTGTCGTGCTACTCTTTCACCCCGTCGTAACAATCCTCGAAATATGGTGTATAAGTAGACAACGCTGCCTGCTGTCGTGCAGTCGTGGTATTACATTTGATCCGGCACGGTTTGCTAAATCTTAAAGATATTGCTATGCGAGCAGGCCAAATCCGTTCCCTCGAATATATTTAAGTGGGATTTTGACGCGTTGAAACCTTCGTTGAAATCAAAATTACAAAAAAATTCCGATATCACTTTGGTAAAATTTAAGGAATCTTTTTTTTTCCACCCCCTAATTTAATTTAAAAAACGTTGTCTTTATAATTTAGATTTGAAAAATTTAAGAAAATACGTAAAATCTATAAATAACTTCATTGAATTTTTTTAACTGTAATATTATATTTTATAATAACGTTATATTATTTGTATCACTGTGCCTCAGAATTGGAGCAAGATATTTTTATGTTAAAAATATATATAAATATATATCGATATATATCTCGTTTTATTTTTGAAAGTTTCTGATTATTTCTTACTACAATTTTAAAAACAATTAATTATACAAGAAAATATATTTTCACTATAACTTCATCGAGCAAATATGAACAACAATTATTGATTAAATGGTTTAAAAAGTGTATGCACCATTCCAATCCAAGGATTACGATTGAATTAGATATTATCTTGAGTAAAGCGATCGGTAAACAAGCGAGTATCAAAATAGCCGAAAGTAGCAAGTCTCTAAGCCCACCACTCAACAGTTCTCAACCGTCTGGTGAAACGCGCTCTAAAAACAAACGTAGGAAAAGCAAAACTAAGAACCATCTCAACCAGCTACTTCTGCTTTCAACGCAAACTTTCGAAAGTGTTTCCTTAAAGGCCGAACATCCCTCGTCTCTTCGTTCCGTTTCCGGTAGACGCGCGACTCGTTCCGCTCGGCCGTAAGTCTGGCTTTTAACTCGTTCCATCGGCGAAATAATCGCAGCAAGAATTTCTATTAGGGAAGTTTCCACCGCGGATTAAGAGGGGTTATCAGTGAAGGGGAGAGGAAAAAAAGGAAAGGAAAGGAAAGAAAAGAAAAAGAAGAAGAAGAGAGAAACCGAATCATCCATTCGAAAGTCGGTTCTGATCGAAAACTAATTAATTAGCAATGAACCAGACGATGTCGATGGAATCTTTGCTGGTAAAGCTATGAGAGATTCGCGCGATTCCTTTCTCTTTACGGATTAAAAGTTTTCACGATCGAAAACGTCAATGGGAGAGGAACTGATCGAGCTTCCGGGCGGAATTCGAAAATTGCTTCGGTCGCCATTGTTGAAAATTAATTTTCCTAATTTTCCTTTTCCTTTTCACTTCTTGGACGGTTAATGAGACGATTCGAGAGACAATAAGAGAAATCGAACGAATTTAATTTATTATTATTATATTTTCCAATAAAATCAGAAGAAAATATTTCTGCTTAATAGATTTTTCTTTAAACGAAATATCCATTATACAAAACGGATATTATCTTTAATTAATACGAGAAAAATATATTTCATTATCTAATCATAAAATTGGAAAAATCTCTTGATTGAACCAGAATTATCAACTCGAAGTATTTAAAAAATTTTATCTAATTTAATTTTAATTTTTTTCATATCTATTTGATCGAACTAATTAATCGTAATTTTGTCAAATTTGTAATTTCTAAACACTTTCTATTTGTATTACAATTATTTCCAATCATAATATTAAATAATATTAAAAAATAATTATAATCATAATCTAAATCGATCGATTTCAAAATTGTGATTAAAGAAAAAGGAAGTCTTAATCAGATTTTATATATAACTATGTGATCATAAATTATTGCGATAACATTAGAGAAATATTACTGTGTTCATTATTGTTCAATGAAAAAAATTTGGATATCGATTAACGAAAGATTAAAACGATACATAATTAAAGGATTAAGAGAAATACAATCAATATTAGTTGTTCTCTCTTGCGAAACGTATTATTAACGATATCCAATATCGCGCCAGTCATAAATAAAATCTTTATGATATATCTTTGATAAACGATTGATAAACGAAAAATCTATTTCTTCTCGAAAATAAGGATAAGGATAAGCTTCCATAGATCCGTTCTGCTCCTTCTCTTGGATATACCATTATGATAATTAAATCTGGTGGACTGCACTAGGGCACGGAACACCTGTGGAAATGTAATGAACGATAATCACGTTCGGTAGTGGCGGGAGATAAGAAGAAAAGATGGTGTAAAAGATGTTGGAGAGATAGAAAGCTAAAATTAACCCTTAAGAATCCTGAGATAGGCTTGATATAATTTAGTCGAAGCTTTGAAACAGCTTGTAAAAACAATTGGTTAAAATATTCCGGAACAAAGTCTACCTATTTTTATTGCAATCCATCCACAGACTTTTATCCGTGAAAATGTTGAAATCGATGTTTCTTTTTTTATCGAAATAAAATATAACGAGCGAGATCGATATGCCAATATTATAACCGATTTTTATCTGTAAGAAATGTTGAAATCGATGTAGTAATTAATATTTTATCGAGGAAAAAAAATGTAACGTCCAATCGATACACGAGATGATTAATAAAAAAAAAAAAAAACATAAGTAATTTCGCTCGAGTCGCAATTCGGGATTTAATGACAAAGTGAGCAACAAAGTTCCCCGTGGACAAATTATACAATTGACTTTTAGAATTGTTACGAACTAATACCCACCACGGTTGTGACACGGTTGTTCCCCTTTATTCCATTTGAATCCTGATACTCGGGAATTCTCGATGTTTAATCGCGGGACAAGCGATCCATATATTTGCCGACAAAATGTGTAAATCAACGTGTGCAATTAGCCTTCAAATTCTAACGATCGGTCGCAAACGCGCAATCGGTCCCCGGTTGCTAATAATATGCAATGAGAACAGTTACGATTGTAAATTTAGACGAATTAGACCGATGTTTGAAGAAGATTTAGAATAATTAATCGTTCCAATAGATTCGTATCGAAGGGTTAATTCTGCGAAAAATTTTTTTTTTTTAAAAATCCAAAGTAAAATTAACATGTATTTATTTGGATTCCATTCTCTTGCAATTAATTGTATTCGTAAAGATAGCATGAATCTTTTTGTATAAATATCTGGAATAATAATACATCAATGATATATGGAACAGAGTTAAAAAAAAAACTTTCCAACAAGAAATTATAGATTTTTAAGAATTTTAATCATCGATATTACTAATTATATAGTTTTAATTTTTTGATTACGAGCGATTTATTCGTTACTTTATCGATGCATATTCGGCTAAAAAGAAATAATTATAAAGGAAACAAAGGGAAAAGAGGTACACGATATATGTATCTGTATCAAAGTCAAAACTCGCTTTAGATTAAAGTTGCGCTTCAGTTTGTTGAAGTAGGATCACTTTAATCTGTTTCGAGAGCACGAAACCGTTTGATGTTCACACGTTCTCTTTGACATACAAGTAAGAGATTCGTAACGAAAGTTCATCGTAAAGTGTTGAAAAGAAAATTTAATATTGAATTTTGTGTTAATTCGGATGGAATAAACTCTATCTTTCTACGCGAATATACGTAGATTATATTGACAAAGACATTTATATAAATCTATTAATATCTCTTTATTTGATCTCACATAATTTTTATCGAATATCTGTAATTTCGTTTCTCTTCTTACTTAAAATATATTTTTATCACGTATTCACATCAATTCAATTCCTATTAAAAGTATAATTCTAGAAGAATCTAATATAAGATTATAATATAAGATAATGGAAAATATTTCAAATAAACGTATTAGAAACGTCAAAACTTGAAATTTTTAAAAAAATTTTTTGAAATTTAATAAAAATGACGAAAGATAAAAATAAAATCTCTTTTTTATATTTCTTCGCGTTCTTCATGTTAGAGTTTCTTTGATTAGTATCTAATTCATAACTTACAAAAAGAAAAAAAGGAAGAATAAAAAAAAAAAAGGAAAATTTTCTATCAATTTCGATTTTAATTTTAATTTTTTCAGCAATCTATCAAGGAAAAATTCTATAAAAAAAAACGCATATAAACGTTGTAGCGAAATCATTAAAAATTCCTTATCGAAAGAAGCATTGAAAAAAATCCTATCATATTTTCTACGTCAGATGATGCCTTTTATCAAACACCTTTTATTTAGCGATATCGTTTGCCTATAAAATGCGAAATCGTTTGCTTATAAAATCAAAATCGTTTGGATATATATTGTTTGAATCAAAGAATTTGATAAAAATTAGATATGTTTTTTAATGTTAAAGATATTTCTTTTTTCAACCTTCTTTTAATCTTCAATCTTAGCGTTTTCATTACAAGTTGCCTCGGTGAGTAGAAATAAAAAGGAATTCTTTATTTCTTCTATACGATCGTCGAAAAATATTACATACAGTAAAGAACACTAAAAATTTTACGTTTTCTTGAATTTTCGTTGTTCAATTCTAATATTCAAAATTGAATAAAAACTTGGGGGAAAGAATCGTACGTTTTGAAAGATCATTACAAAGAGAAGATTTAAAATTTAAATTTTCTTCTAGATTCAGTCATGAAAATAATTTTTCATTGTTTTTCAAACTTTTATGAAGAAAAAATATTTTTTATATTTATTACACGATATAAAAATATCTTTGAAAAAATCGAATTTAGATTTACGAAGATAAAAATTTCACAATTTAAAGTATGACTGATTCGATATTTTATTTAAAATAAGATCGTACGATATTTTTTTATAATAATTTAAATATTCCGATTTTTATTATAACTTGTGATTTTAAAAGAAATGCTATACAACGCGAGCATGATTAAAATTAAACATTGAATTGAAATTTTAAAAGTGCTTTGAAAAAATATCAAATGTTTTTTTTTTTATTTTATATTTTATTAATTTAATATCATAAACTTCATAACAAAGGGATGAAATAGAAAAGAATAAATTGATAAATTTCGAAATTTTAAGACATTTGTTTTCTAAAATATTTTTGTTGTTTGACGATTTTGAAGCGATCGATCGATACCAGAAGTCTCATGTATCTGATATTAATTTTTTTATATATTATTTAATTTGTATACATTATAAATTGTATTAATTTAATAGGATCCAAGTTACCTTTACCGGATACTCAAATCGTGGGAGGGACTGCGGCTGATATAAGTCAGTTTCCTCACCAACTCAGTTTACAAACTACGGGACATATATGCGGCGCTTCAGTTATCAATTCTCAATGGGCTATCACTGCAGCTCATTGCGTCACGTAATAACAAATATGAAAAGTTAACAATTTGTGCTAACCAACTTGTGAATATCAGTGAATATTTATCATTTTGTTTTACTGGTGTACAGAAGATCTTTTAATCGAAATTTAGTGACCTCAACTTTAAGTTTTTTTTATCATGTTTAACGAACTTTTTGATGGAATTTAACATTTTCGTGTTAATCTCTTGTCGTTAAATCGAATTCATTTATGAAAGTTTATTGTGAAAAGCAACGAGATCTTGTTTAACATTATAGTTTTGTGAAATTCTATTTATAGATAATAAATTTTACTTTCGATATTTTGCATAGATAAGATCGGAATATTTACAAAAAAGAGAAAATTGATTCGGTGAAAAATAGAATTTTATAAAAGAAGAACACATAACACAACATTGCTATTGGAAAAATTCAAAATTCTCTAAATTCACAATTATTTATATTTTGTATAAAGAAAATACTTTTTAACTCTTATTCGGCCATTTTTCTTTCTGATGATACAAATGGTATCTATAACTCAAATATGGGTCAAAAATAATCTTCAATCGAAAATTAATATTCGATGACTATGTTGTTTCAAAATTTTATTATAATTGTTAAACAACTTTTATAATCATTTTTCAAATTGAAACTCTTTTTCGAATAATGGAATCTCGTTAGATACCATATATATTGTCATCTATTGATCGGAATGTTCATTGATTTACGATTAATATTAAATTATGAAAATTATCGCGATATTAAATTGGCTTTGCGGCTCGCATTCCATCCCGATTTCCATTATGTAATAATAATAAGATCGTTAAACATGATACGAATATTTATTATTAAAACAAATAATGTGCATTCCCGTGTACGTGGAAAACGTGTACAGAAAATATTTGGAATCATTGACATTTTGATGTTTCATCAATTACAGATTATCAGCTAATCGATACCATCTACGAGCTGGTAGTACATATAAAGATCAAGGCACTATTTACACCTTAAAAAGAATTATTGTACATCCTAATTACAATTCTAAAACTATCGATTACGATATAGCTCTTCTACAGGTACGTGAAAAAATTGCAATAAAGGCATATGATAATAATATAATAGCAATATTAATATATCTTTAACATTTATAATACATTTATGCATATGGTAATATATTTTTAAAATTTATGAATATTTTTAAAATCTAATGTAATAATATATACTTTTCTTTTAATTTTTGGTTTTAGAATTTATTACAATAGATTTATAATATAATCATTGATATTTTTAAGAAATATTTTAAGATTTTAGAATTCTGTTTGAGAATTCTCAAATTTATTTAATATATTTTAAATATCTTTTTTATGCTTAATTTTAAAAGGTGAGGATCGCTGCATAATTCAGTATTAATATTTAAATATTAAATTTTATAATATGCCTATAGATATTCGAAAGGAAAATTAATTTAATATTATTCCTTTTTGTGTAAATCTCATCATTATATGTGGAAAGAAAAAATATATGATGATGTATAATATTCTACATTAATATCGTGTATTAATGTAAAAAAAAAAAAGAAAAAATAGGAAAAAGAGAAATAATAATCAAAAATAAAAAATGATTATTACAAATAGAGAGATTTAATTTAATTATTTTCTTTTATTATTAGAAAAGATGATACTGTCCAATATTGTGGTTAAAAAAAAAAATATATATATATATAAAAATTACAGTGAATGAGATGTTAATAATATATAATTATAATTCTTAAAATTTTAAATGAACATATTTTATATTAATTGAAACAACATATATATATATATATATTTCCAAACATATCATAATTAAATGTACTTGTTCGTGATTAAATTATGAAAACATGGAACAAAATTAGTTTAATAATGCACGCATTGCTTATTTTAATATTTCTGTATTTATCGTTCGTCTAGAGAAAAAATGAAAAATGTCAATCATTCGATATTAGTAATGGTGATGATTAATACGATAATTTATGATCACCTTTTATCTTTGCATCAGTATGATATCAGTAATAATACAATTTTTTAACTCTGAAAACTTTTTTTCAATCATGTGCCATGTATCACTTTAATTATATGAAAGAATGACAGAGAAATTGAAGTTGAAATTAATGAAAATTCTGAAATTACGAAAATTCTGATCCAGATTGATGGCACCATACAATTAAACTCGAATGTCCAACCTGTAAAACTTGCAACATCGGAACCAAAAGCTGGAACAATAGTGATTGTAACTGGTTGGGGCGCACTTAAGGTAAATCAACGAACCATTTTATCTTTAATTTATTTTACCTTACGAAAGCATATCGAAAATAGAAACACATTTTCACTTGAAAAATTATTTACGACTTGTCAATCAGTTGAAAAATTTAATCGTTTTCAATCCCAAATTCCTTATCCTCATAGTTTTTAATTTACTTTCATACAACTTTATTACTCAATTTAATTAAAATTAAATATTGGTGAATTATATTGGAATTATAATCCAAACAAAAAAAAATATATATAAGACACTACTTTTTATATCAATTTTTGTTTTTTAACGAACGATATCGTCGTATTTTTTTATTTCAAAATTCAATTTTCAAATTTCGTATACCATATTTATTACAGCAAGGAGGATCAACTTCGGCTCGATTGATGCAAGTATCGATTCCTATAGTGGACAGAGCTCAATGCCAAAAAGCCTACAAAAATTACAACACAATCACAGACAGAATGATATGCGCCGGTTACACCCAAGGTGGAAAGGATTCTTGTCAAGGGGATTCTGGTGGCCCTATGGTGGCTCAAGGGACCCTCTATGGCATAGTATCATGGGGTTACAAATGTGCTGAGCCAAATTATCCTGGAGTTTATACGAACGTGGCACATCTACGATCTTGGATTAAGAGTAACAGCGGAGTATAAAAAATATAATCAATCATATTTTATATATTTTATATAATATGTAAAATATAAAATAACTACTAAAAAAATTATAAAAATACTGTAAAAATGTTACAAAAAACAAATATAGTTGTAATAAATATATATTATTATTATATATAATTATTATATTACATATTATATATATTATAATATATTATAATATATTATAATAAATAAATATATATATATAATATATATAATAATAATAAATAAATTATAATAAAAAATTATAATTGCAAAAAAATAATATTTTATATTCAATATAGCATTTTATTTATAATCCTTCGCTGTATCATCAAAAATATATATGTGAAAAATACTATGAATGAATATTATCCATGAAATTTTTATCAATTGTCAATATTCAGTTATTGACAATTATATTTGTATAAAAACGATTAAAAATATTGGAATATTCATCAATTTATGAATAACATTAATAATTATATCTTAGATATTGCTCAAAACTTTGATTTTTTTATACAACAAATATTATTCGTATTCGTGTAATTGTCAAGTTAAAGAGAAATAATTTGTTGTTGATTATAGAGCAAAGAAACAACGATGATCTTGTAAAAGATGAATTCGATATATTTGACATTTGACGACGGATTGACGATACGATATTTCTTTAATCATAAACTGATTTTTATATCTGGCTATATTTGATCCCGTACAAACTTTTTTCAACAATTTATCCAGATAAATAATTCATCGAAGTCACTATTATTTTTTGATTATTTCCACAATGAAATTCTTTGAAATATCGTTCTATCTTCTTACTCTATTAATTTTCAATTTCTAATATCATTTGTTAGAAAAGTGTATCACGAATATTATTATAATAAAGAATGGAAAATTTGTAAAATCACATTCGAGAAGTAATCTCGAAGATTCTTCGATATAATATCATGAATAGAACAAAAAAAAAAAAATGTTTTTAATTGATATTTAATCGATATATCTTTAATCTTCTATAATCTTCTATAATCTTCTTTAATCTAAATCTTTTTTATCTTCTAAATCTTTAAATTTAATTTGAACAAAATGAAAATAATAAAGATAATTAATCCTTGATAAAGAAATTAAACTATATATAAATATAATATCATTTCAAAACTCTGCAATTTTGTCTTTAATCGATTAAAAAACAATATGCAATATCAATATTTAAAATCAGACAATTTCAATGGCACACAAAGATACACTATTTCTATATCCAACAATCTTTAATATTTAATTGTAATCGATCGATTAACTCGACGATAAGAAAATTTGAAAAGTTATATCGAGAATGATCGAAGGCAGATACGGAATTACGTATACAAGAAATGCGTTTTATCAAATACCCCGGATCGATTAGTTACGAATTGCTTCAAATTGGACTATATGACTAATCTTGACACGACTGTTCCATTATCTCGGTCTCGATACGATATCGCTAATGGTAATCTCGTTTGAATTCGATGAAACTTTTTTTTTTTTTAATCCGAAACTCCTGAAAATTCCCTTCCCTTCTTTTTTCTTTTTTTTCCACGGAATTTATCGAGATACGTGAAATGGATTCCTTTGAAGTTCACGCGATGACACACCTTCGACAGTGGATAATGATCGATAGTGGTTATCAACGAAATATTTGGGCTCTGCATAGATATCGACAACTTTTGACCTGGTTCCATCTTCAATAATTCAACCAGTTAGTTGTTGGTTCTCATCGATCGATGTTGGAGATGGAAATTAAGAAAATATTACCCTTATTTTCCCTTTTTTTCGCGGATGGTAAGTTTTTTTGTTGATAATATTTGAAAGATGATTTTAAAATTGTATTATACAATATAGTTTCACGAAAAAAAATTATTTTTGATTTGCAGTTCTCGCGTCCGAAAATTTGAAATATGTGAACATCACGGATTATCCTTATCACGTAAGTTATGCATTGCAGAAATTTAATTTTAACTGTTTATAGAATAAAGAATTAAGAATTAAAATTGAAATATCTCTGTTGTAACTATTATATTATATTATATAAAAAAAATTGGACTAAATTTCATTATATACAAGCGAACTTATGAAAAAAGAATCATTCATAGAGAAGTCTAAATATATTAATAATTTTATTATGAAATAGTAGAAATAAAAAATTAAAGAACAAATTTTCTTTATTACATTGTTGCAGAATATCTTTGCCCCGTAAATAAATCTAAAATAATTGAATTAATTCTAAATTCTAGTATCCATTATAACTTTTCAACCATTGAGAAAACTTATTCTCAAATAATATTTGCATTTCTAAATTTCTATTTAATATTTTCCCACCAACTTTTAATTGCACTAGTTTTACAATAAACGAAATTATCTCTGCGATTGATAATTAATAAGTGACCATTTCTCCTAATCTAAATCTATTTATCAATGGATTTTCCTTTTTTAAAAAAAAATAAATAAATAAAAATATTGTAAGATCTATCGTTTCATCTTTGCACGAAATGAAATGAAGCTAATAATCGAAATTACATTTTTACATAAAATAGAATTTTATGAATTTTATTATTGTTCGTAATCGTTCGTAATTTTCTAAATATATATTTTGGCACATATTAAACCGAACACGCTATTTTTCCCGCGATTGTTCATCGTACGAAACAGGTATCCATCGAGAAATATGGGGTACACACGTGCAGCGGAGCATTGGTGCACGAATTGTGGGTAATAACCGCGGCATCCTGCGTTTTTCAGTGAGTATCGGCTGCGAAATTCCGTGCAACTTCGTACAAATTGCGTATCCACGCGAACAACACGAATAACGAAACGTTGTAATTGCCTACAGGGCAGACCCGTCCACGGTAACCGTGCGAGCGCGCTCGTCCACGCTTTCGACCGATGGAGATCAATTGCAAGTGGACAATATCGTTGTACATCAGGATTTTGATAAATACGTTCTGCTCAATGATATCGCGCTAATCAAGGTATGAGATAGCTTTAGAATTTCGATTTTTTTTTTTTAAATAAAAGTAGAGACGAGATTTTAAATTCAGAAGGTAGATAAAAAGATTTACGAGGGTAATTTGAGGCGATAAAATAATTTTTCCTTGTAAAATTTTCTTTATTCTCGTTGAAAATATTGAAAATATCGTTTGATTAAAAATTATCGATCTGAAAATTCTTGAGAAATTTTAGAAAAAACAATTCATGAGAGATGTATCTTAAGATTCCTGAATTTTTCAAAATTCTGAATATTATTTTTCAATTTATTTTTAATAATCCTATTTCAATGCATTTTAATGAATATTCATAGCAATCAAAAGTGTAATCAACCGAAAAATGTATAAACGTTTTCGTATAATGAAAAAAGAGAGAAAAAAGAGGGAGAGAGAGAAGATATCGGCGAGATAGAAAAATTGAAAAAGGTGTTATTGAACAAATTGCTATTATTGATCGATAAATATTCCCTCTGCTCTGATAAAACTTTCATGAAATACGAATCTCTCGTCAAAAATACATTTACAGAAGACTATTCGGGAAACTTTCTTATTATTTCCATCTTTTTTTATTCTACGTCTAATGTTCTTGGCAATTTTCAATTGAATAACTCTTTTTACAAACAGATTGTATCGGTATCAGATGTATTAATAACTTGTTACAAACAGGAATTCGCAAAAATGAAAGCTTTGAACACGTGAAAAATTCAATAAATGTTCCGCCGATGATGTATCATTGGGAAGTTGAACTCGACGCGTATCGATGGCGTGCACGACGTTAATTCCCGAGATTATCGTTGAAATGTAAAAGATAAATTTTGCGGAAGAATTTATGTTTGTGAAAGAAAAAAAAAATATCATTTTGAACAAAATAATTTGAAACAAGATATATTAAAATGTAACCATTATATTCAGTTCAAGCTACCTGTACAATTTGGGGCCAAATTATTACCTATATCGCTTCCGGAAAAGGAAGACGAGAAGCTTAATGATGGAACGATGTGTTTCGTGACAGGCTGGAGAAACACCTTGGTGAGTTGAGACGTTTGCGATAAAGTAAAATATTTATTTCAGCAGAAAGTTAATTATTCCAAGATTTCTAATTTTTTCGAATTATATATCATAACGCAGTATGACGTGTGATAATTTAATGGAATTAATGATTGAAGAATTGTTGTAACAATTAGATTGAATCGTATGATAATTAATTCAATCGAATATTTTATATTATCGCAAATGATAATAAAATAGATATTTAATTTTCAATTATATACAATCATTATTTTCATTATTATTTTAAATTATTAATTTCTTTCGAATTATCGATCAATAGATCAAATTAATAATTTTAATCATTGGACGATCCATTACTATTAAATGTATGTATTCTTATATTGAACAAACGAAAATAAATGATGTAGTTAAATGCGATTAAAACGAGCTGCGTTTTCAACATTGTATCGCGATGGGAGATCGTAGGGAACGATCATTCGTTTCATTCGATGCTGATTATCTCCTCGTGTCATCGTACGATCATTAAAACGAAAATTCGTCCACTAAATATATTCACTTTCATCTCGATATCTGATTTCCATTTTAACTTTGATGCAATATCAATTGGGAAAAAAATATACCTGTACATCTTTTCTGACGATCAATTTTCAATCATCGAATAAAGAAACGAGAACAAACGTGAATTTCAATTTCGTTTACGCCCACGCGATATTGGACGAATGATATTTCGTGATTTTTTTTCTTTTTTTTTTTTTTCAAAAAACAATAGATCAAACAATATTTATTCTGTAATAATAAAAATGTATAAAAATTCTTTGGTTCGTTTTTTTCCAAAACGATAGAAAGAATTTTTTAAATAGTACACTGTATCAAATATACACATATATGTAGCGTGTAACATTTATTGTTATTGTTGATCTTTTGTTATTCAATAGCTATTATTTTGTAAGTGAAATACTTACATGTATGTGAATATTACAATATTTATAACATTCAATAATCAGCTTATTAATATTTTCACGTTTAAATCATCATAATTTATATGCATTTTATTTTTAATTTCTAAATATATGTTTCCATTAATCATTTATTTATATATCATGTTATAATTATCTTAATATTTTATTTGAAATTTATAATTATATTATAATTATATTTTACAAATAAAATGGTATCATGATATTTTATTTATGAAAATAAATTTAGAATCTTAAAATTTCTCTTGTCAATGTATTTGTATAAAAAGATATTTATGTACAGGTATATTTCACATTGTTTAAAATGAAATATTTAACTCATATATTATAGATCCTAATTTCTTTTATAAGAACAAGAAAATTCTTTCTTTTTTCAATGTTTAATCACGTTTCTAAGTTACCTGTATTATATCTGTCAGAAAATATCTTCTGAAATTATGCAAGTATGTATATATATATACATACATAAATATAATTATGCTTTGAAATAGCTTAAAACTTGTCTCTTGTAATAATTAACTTTCTGATCGATATGTAATACATAAATAATTAATCTTATCACGTCATATAATCAGTATATGCTCATACATGTCACCAATATATTTCACCAGTAAAATATTAGATATAGTTGAAAATTACGAATATACAAACGAGTGCAATTTGAAAAAATTGCGAGAAACAAGTTAAAAATTAGAGAATACAATTTTTTATTAGATTCGTTGAACTATAAGAATAAAATTCTTTGTACTATTTACCACTTTTAATAGTAAAAAAAATTGATTTTTTATAATGATGTCTAAATTGTTAATCCTCCATGTATGAATCTATCTTTTTTTATTCTACAATGAAACAGAATCGTTCATTCCAAACTAATTTGATTACTGTTATAGATTTTAAAAAAGTACAAAAATATTCTAGGATAGTAGATACATATCAACGTATCTACTACAATATACAAAATTTTTCCAATAAAAATAAAAATTGGAATGGAAGAAATACAAGTATAAAATTTCTCCGACCCTCAAACGAATCAGTTTGGCTACCATTTCATGGGTTGATATATAAATTTGATCGATATATTTTTCGCAACTTGCTCAAACACGATTATTTTTCTACACGAAATATACAAAGAATTTTCGATAATATAACACACAGAGATGAAATTCTTCTTTTATGCTTATTTTGCCTTCAATACGTAACAGAGAGCCTTTCCACCCTAACATTTAAAATTATCTTTCACGCAATAAATCTCTATTATTAGAAAATAATATCATAAATCTTTTCCCCTTTTCTATCACACCTACACACCTTCGTATTCGTTTCTACGAGAGATCATTTATCCTCGATGGTTTCCAATTTTCATTCCAATTTACGAATCTTCGATTATCAATTTAACCAATTACGATTTCCAGGCCGGTCCAGTGGAATCTCGACTCACGGTGACAGCAGTGCCCCTCGTGAACCAGAGTACCTGCAGCTCGGCGATTCCCTGTTACGAGCCTGTGTTCCAGAGAATGCTCTGCGCCGGCAACATGACCCAGGGGGTAGAGACGTGTCAGGTAAGATGGAGAGTGGAGAATACGTGGCCTAGAACTGTGTAGGTCCAAAGGAAGAGACGTCTAGAGGACGTTGCGTGGATTCGCGACAACCCTGCGATACTTAAGCGATCTTGAAGCGTCTGTTCCGAGAAGATCCCTTCGTCGACTTTCTCGTGCGCGACTCTCCACTCGACATCTGTGTCTGTGTGTCGATGGCGTGCTTCTACACCCTTATATGCGCGCGTGTACGTGTTGTACGTGTGCATGGATGGTTGGAAAGCATCGCAGTGTCAGGCACAACCGTTTCAGGGGAACAATACCCGGACTCGAGTCCCCAAAAACGCTGTGCGTATGGCATGTAAATGAGAAGTTCCGCGAGTTGAAGGCCGGTTTGGCAGGTCGGCCGGTAAGGAAGACGGATGACTCTGTTTTGGCGATCATTGTTCGCTGTGCAATTAGGGGATCGAACGGGGCGGCATGACTGCGTGGCATGCATGATCGAGTGGATGCTTTGGGGAAACTTGGGCTAATTGTTCGGTGAATGGGATATTTTTCTTTTCCCTTTTTCCGACGATACTCGGTACGTAAAAGATGTGTCGAATGATGCGTAGAATTATATATTTGAAAGTTTTCAAGTTCTGACGATGAGTTAAGAAGTTTGGATAATAGTTTTAAAACTAGTTGAAATGCAAATTAAGCTTCATCTGCTAAATTGCTGTTCCTTTTTTAATATATGTATGTTGGAATTCAGATGCAATATTTACATATACACATATATATTATAGATTTTGAAACAGATCAAGATTAAAAATGATGGAAATAAAATCTGATGTAAAAGTTGTTTGTTAAATCTTGTCTTTAAAAGGTCACTTCACGTATATTCGTATTATTCAGATATTATTTATATTCACGAAATTATCACGAATATAAGTTTAACTTCTTCTTTTTTAAAAGATCACTTTACTCACCGTGTATTCATATTAGAGAGATTGCATTCATTTCATCAAATTATCATAAAAATGAAACTCTACGAATATAGGTGGCGCAATAATGCTTAATTTATTCTCCAATTTATATTTCATACATATTCGTTCAATATCAAAACATTGAAATTTCTTGGACATTTCCATTCCGGATTATTTATCGCTCATTAACACAGTATTTGTTCGAGGTGTTTGATCCTTCGATTCGATTTCGTTTTGCCAAAAATTTCGCTCTTCGTTTTCAACACTTTTCGACGATGCAATACAAAATTTCAATTGCCACACACCCGTACGCAGAAACGTACAAAAGTAAATCGATGTCTCATTATTGCGATTCTGATTGCCTTTTGCCGCGCTTCTACGCCCGTATAATTAAGCGGCAATTCGACGTCTGTCAAGGCGTGTACGAGACTAATTTAAGCGCCGATTGAATCAACCCGTTGATTAATGAAACGCACTCGATTTTAACGAGGTTTGAACCGAGCTTAAAGATAATGTTGGACGGATAAATCCCAGGGGATCGCTTTTCAACGATTCGGATAGAATTCGAAAAGGTTGGATAATCCGGATGATCGAGATTGGAAATTTATACAGAATTGCTAATTAGCGGGTGAAATGGCAAATACACTCTATGCATAAGCTGTAAGATAAATAATTTTAGGGATTATAGTTTGGCATTCATGGCTTTGAAAATCTTTGAAACGTGTGGTTAATATAGATGCCATATTCTATTTCATCGTATTAGTATTACTAGTGTTTTTTTTTTTTCTAAAAAAACTAAACAACTTATAATCAAAAATTATTAGAATATATTCAATTAACTCCTATTTCTTTCTCGATATATTCTATAAAAAAAAAATATTGAACGAAAATATGAAAGAAGAATTATTAATTTAGAATAAATAAATAAATAAATATAATTAAATATTTCCTAAACGAAAAATTTTCATTTAATTCTTATAAGAATGCATTTATTCTTGTATATTAAAAAATACATTTTTGATTTGATTTTATTTAATTTCCAAAATCAAAAGGGATATTTTTCAGGTGATGAAATTACGTGGAATATCCGGTATATCTATATACTTTTTTATAATGCAAGTAATATATTACAAGGAATTTGTGGAATATTTCTTTGTCGAAATAGATTATTCTTGACACAGTATACAGAGAAACAAGAAATTTATTTCCAACATTTTGGATAGATGCCGCGATATTTTTACGGATGGTAAATCAACAGAAACGATATCTTGAATGTTTAACATAAAAAAAGATATGTTCTGAAATAGATACGATGTGAACAATTTTTCTAAATCCATCCGTTTCTGAAACATTTCGTAAAATATGTTTTCAATCTTTCTCCTTGAGAACTATTTTCACCCTTTTTCGGACGAGGATGAACGATTTTCGACAAAAAAGATACGTAAAAGATAAGTAAAATATTTTCTCAAATTTCCAATTTCTAAGATACATTATCTCAAGATACGCAAAAACATTCCGAAAATTCAATTTTTAAAAGATTCCAATCAAAAATATTGAAAAATAAACATTCTTTTCCACTCCATTCCTTTCCCTCGTAATTCTAGAAGAAATTGGCAAAGATTTTCGAGGATATTCAAATTAATCGATAAATGCAATCGACAACACAATAAACACGACCACCGTCAATGCCAATTTTTATCTGAAATTCATCCCATTTTTTGACAAAATCGTCGCTCCAAGCACAAAAGATGCGTTCGCGTATATAAGCAACGTTTGAATACGGTCGGTTGAATGGAAACTGAACATTATTCACCGAGTATAATAGAAAATTGTCATAAAGTACGAAGATTTCTACACGCTCCATCGTTATAACAATAATAATAAAATTCGTTGGGATCGTACAGAGAGCGATATCTTTCGTTCTCTACTGCCAATCGATTCCATTTCTTTTTCTTCTTTCTTTTTCTTTTTTTTTTTTCATTTCTCTCTCTCTCTCGTTCTTCACACTTCGCTAAACGTGCAATTTAATATATCAAGATTGTATAATTTGTCTTGAAAACAAACAGACACGGGGCAATTTTCGAAACATTTGATTTTTTTGAACGCGGACACGGTTTAAACGGAGCAAACTAATTGGACTTTTTGATTCGTTTCTCGATGACTATTTTTTTCGTTCGTTTCACGTTATTGACGAATCCTGTACGTATAGACGGATGGTAATGACAGATTTTCCAATTCGAAAACGATTCAGTATCACTTTATAAGAGTTAAAGAGCAATTGTTTTATTTTCATTCTTTGGCAATTTTTCATTTTTTTTTTTTTAACGTTTGTTCATCGATAGAATAGTTACACCCGATATAATTGAATAATTCTATTATTCCAATTATAATTTCCATTATATTATAAACATTTCTTATCCTATGATATTTTTATTCCATTCTCCATAAAAGAATTTTTCCTCTATAAAAAACAAAAATCTCAATAATACAAGTTTCACGCAGAACGTTTCCTAATAATATATCCAATAATTACTTTCTGCTCTACGAATATTCAAATCGTCATCAACGAAACTCAAAGGTGGATAAAGTTATGTACACAAAGAATGCAAAAAAGAGAGAGAGAGAGAGAGACGCGTAGAACGCGCGAAAAAGAGATAGGGCAGAAATACAAGTAATCACCGAAACTGTCAACCCTTGTCTACTTGCAGGGTGATCCAGGTGCTCCGCTGATGGAAGGGCAGACTCTGATTGGCGTTCTATCCTATGGATTAGGGTGTAAAACTATGATACATCCGGGCGTATACACTCGTGTCAGCAGTTACCTAGCGTGGATCTCGGCAAATTCCGATATCCACTATATATAAGATGATATCCGCGAAACTACAATGTCAACATTGCTTTATCAGAAACACGCGGTACGATCAAAGCTTCTTGTATAATTTAAAGATATGCCGAAAAGATGAGATGAAACTTCTTTCCATATCGTCATTGTAAATCTAAAATTGAGATTGACTAAACTCTTTTTCCTTAACTGGAAATATTCATCGCTATATTCATTTGCATTATATCGAATCAAAAGAAAAATTTAATATTGAAAATGAAGAAATAAAAATTATTCTATTTGCATTGGATTATCGGTGTGACAAGAATTTATTGAATATTTTCTTCTATTATTCAAATAAAATGGATACAATTGAATTCCTATTATTATTCCCAAAAATTCCAACGATCAGACTTTTTCAGATTTAGAAATTGTTCATCCTTTTTTCTATTTGCGACAAAAAGTTTTCAATCATTCTGATAAAATAAACGAAAAAAAAAAAAAAGAAAAAATTGAATTTTGGAATAAAAATTAACTTTACTTTTGATCTCAGATATACAAATGTCAAAGCGTTTGTCACTTTATAAATGTGGCCGTCACAAAAGAGCTTGGTAAAAATATATAACTACATTTGTAACTACATTTCGTTTCCTCTTTCTTCATGAATGATTCTTTTCCTATACCCATTTTGTACAAATGCACGGTTTCATTTTATTGAACGGAATACAAGTTTCCAAGTTGCCAAGTAAAAGGGGAAATTTCGAGAAATTTCTGCATCTTTCATGCATTTTCGTTTCATTGAGCCCGAGAATATATCTGGCACACGCTTGTTGCAATGGAAGAGGAATAATTTCGTTCGAATTTTAAGCGAAATGTGGTATCTACTTTTTTTTTTCTTTTTTCTTTTTTTTTCTTTTTCGAAAGCGCGATAAATTCCCGACATCTGTTACACGAGCTATTTATAAATCGCGAATTAAAGCTGGGAAATATCTATCGATCGTCGAGCAAACTAATTAGCGGTTTTCATCGAGTACCTTGTAACGAACACCAAAGTTCCATAAAACGGAGAAATAGTCCAGCTGTTCGTTGTTTTCACGTCCTCGTTCATTATCAAACTGATAGTATTTTCATGCTCAAAGTACGCACGTCCAAAACAGGGGATTACTTTCAATAAGGGACAACCGATTCAATTTTAGATCCACGTATGTTCTTCAGATTATTTTGAATAAAAATGAAAAATTTGAAAGTTATTCTTTCCAGAGATTGCTTCGATAATTTTCACTCTAAAATGTAACACTAACGTTAACGATGAAAATAAGTTGCTGTTGAAAGTCTTACTTTCGAATATACGAGACAAATATAAAAGAATCCATTATTAATATGTACTTTATTCTCTGCCTTCTTAAAATTTTTCTCGACATCTTTCTTTCTCAAGAGAGAATCTCGAAACATTCCAAGATTATTATTTCTCGAAAAACTCGTACAAATCAAGTCAATAATATTTCAATTAACGATTATATGTAAAAAAATGAAGAGGGAGAGTTTAAGTAATTAAATACTTACGATTCGTGCTTGACAATTGACCGAATGAAAAGAGTCGAGTAAATTTTGATATAATTACGGTGCAAAAATATAATATAATATTTCAATGTGTCCAATCCCGCCATAGCGAAAAACCAACCACGATCCCGGGGGTTTTTTCGGGTGAAACCCGAGCAACTCTCTTCGCAAACAAAGAAGATGACGAGAGCAAAGTAACGAGGCGAAATGTTTGCAGGAAAAATTTCCGAGTTCGTAGCTGGTTCAATAACGTTTCGTGCTCGCGCATAGGATAAACACGAAACGCTCACAGACCAGTTTTCTCAGTAATCCAACTTCGGAGAACTGTCACACGCGTGTAAACGCCCGGATAAGATGGCCGCGCGCAACCGAACCCCCACGAAACGATCCCGATCAGTTTGTCGTGTTGCACCAATGGGCCGCCGCTGTCCCCCTGTGGAAATAACACGATTTTATTCCAGAAGCAAACGATAATTACTTGTTGGGATTTTTTTTTTTAACCGGAGGAAGAAAATCCAGCGATATCCAGTTTTATCTTTCTGTTTAAAAATCTCGAATCGTAATTTACACTACTTTACAAGAAGGTATCTCTGATCTCGATGATTCATTAATATGATATTACCGTTTTGAGTTGTAAAAATTTTACTTGGTTATTGAGAAATTATTAACAAAAATTCATTTTTTATCATTCAATTATAAACAGTTTAAATTAGATTAAGTCAGATGATGATTAATTTTAATCAGATTTATTGGTACTAAAAATAGATGGATTATGGTCTCGTGGATTAAGAAAAAATTAATCCAAACTTGATGTATGTTTAAATAGATAAGATAATAGTTAAGTGAGTTTCTATTTAATTTTTTGAGATTTTAGATTTTAGAAGTTAAACTTAAAGAATTAACATAAATTCATTATATATGGAGCAAAAGTTTATTTAATTTATTTAGTTTCATCGTAGATTTGTATTATCTAATTTAATCTATTTAAATTGTTTTTGTTAATAACTTTTTAATAAACAACTAAGTAAAATCTTCACAATATCGTTCAATATGTTGATGACATATTAAAAAATCATCGAGATTGGATGGTGATATCTTTTCATAAATATTTATATCTTTATATTAATTATTTTCTAATTTTAATGTTATTATTATAGAATTTTTTATTATTTCTAAAATTCTCGCGATATAAGTGGAAATATTCAAATGATAAAATATGAAGTTGACGTTAATCTAATTGCTGAAGTCTCGTTTTAATGATCTCTTCGTTATTTCAGTTCTTTCAATTATCTTTATCAAGCTCGATTAAAATAGAACGATTAAGCATCTATATACGAGATTCTACATGCTTAATCACACACTCCTCGAGTTTTTAATAAAATCTTGCTTCTTCTTATTTATATATATTTAAAAAATATAAATTCGAATTAAAATTAAATCTAAAGCTATAGTAAAATTTAAAATTAAATTTGCATAAAAAATTAATCGAAAAAAAATTTATTGAATAATAAAAAGTTCGATATATAATAATAATAAAGATAATATTTATTTACTACTATATTTATAGCTATTGATTTACTTTTTTCTACCGATTTCTTCTTTATCTACTTATTTATTTATCTTTGTTATCTGTTTACACCTCATTTTCGATCGATCGACTAAATTTCTTATCTAATTTTATCGAAAATCAAGAAAGCAAAACATTATCGATCTAATGGCAATATTAAAAAGAAATTAACTCGTCCCACGTGCCGAGAGATGATTAACGACACGCGGTTACCTGACACGCATCCTTGCCACCGACGTTCACGTAACCGGCGCAAATCATTCTCGCTGTGATCCTTCTGTTCATGTACAAACGAGAACATTGCACGTTAGAAACGAGTGGTACTTGGACTTTGCGTAATTTTGTCGACAATGGACCGTTGCTTCTCAAAGCTCCCCAACCTGTAACCATCGCTTTGCTACCAGCCATGTAATGATCGGCTATCGGCGCCAATAGAATTGGTCCCACTCGCGAATTGTACACCAATGGTTTCCTTAACTGAAATTGCAGTTGATTGATTCATGAACAGCGTTAATTTTTGAGAAAAAGATCGATCGTGGAAGCCTAATTTTGTCGTATCTTTTAATCGCTTTAAATTTACTCCAATTATTTTGATTTTCTTCTGTTCAATTATTTTTTCACTTACCATATGAATCCACTTTATTGTCATCATTTTAACATTCAGAATGGATAAATAAATTTCTAGATTATTAAGCTGATTCTATATTATGTTATATATATAAATATATAAAGTATGCTGTATAAAATATTACTATTAAAATAATACATAAGTAATAGCAATAGCTTAGATATAATTTTTTTCACGTTCAAAGTAACAAATTATTAGACTGTAAATTTTTGTATTATTAACTATAATTTTTTTAATACGTTACGTAACCGCGCAAATCATTCTCGCTGTGATCCTTCTGTTCATGTACAAACGAGAACATTGCACGTTAGAAACGAGTGGTACTTGGACTTTGCGTAATTTTGTCGACAATGGACCGTTGCTTCTCAAAGCTCCCCAACCTGTAACCATCGCTTTGCTACCAGCCATGTAATGATCGGCTATCGGCGCCAATAGAATTGGTCCACTCGCGAATGTACACCAATGGTTTCCTTAACTGAAATTGCAGTTGATTGATTCATGAACAGCGTTAATTTTTGAGAAAAAGATCGATCGTGGAAGCCTAATTTTGTCGTATCTTTAATCGCTTAAATT
>NC_037643.1:3401650-3502383 GCF_003254395.2 Apis mellifera
TTATTATACACGCATTATATTTCCCCTATAAAAATGCAATCTATCGTGCACTCCTGTTCCCTGAAAAACTCCATTAAAATTTCCGCACACAAGGTAAACTACACAAATTTCCGCAAGGTGAGTTCAATTTTTCCTCCTCCTCCTGTTTCGAATTTTCGCCATCACGAGTATTCACGCTGTCAGCTGTTTCCCTAATAACCCTTAAAGCGGCAACGTAACAAAATTACACGGCTCTCGACCGATTAATAACGCGAAATTAATAACTTTCATCTCGTTCACAGTTCCGCTTCGTGTGCACATGTACACCCCCCTCCCTCCCCCGACCGGCGAAAAGAAAGTTGGTTAATTGACCCCCCCGATGTAACAGCTCTGTTCTATACCAATGTTGTACAACGCGCAACGGCAAGCAAAGTTAAACGACCGGCCAGTTATCGCCCGCAAGAAGTCATTCCACCGCTAAACGTTTCGCCCACGAATACGCCAGCCAACGAGCCGCAAACTTTCGCCCTGATCCCCCTCCGACCCAGCCTATGATGAAGCTGTACTTGCCTCGAGAGTCATAAAGAAAGTTTCACGATGGGCACGACCCATCGTCGAGCGGAGCGATATATCCTCGCTGACCCAACTCTCGGTCACCTCGACGGTTTTCCGGGTCATTCGACGGTAATGCCGACCGTTCAACGTAATCACCCCCTTTAAACTTGAGAACGTGTGCGACAACTTTTCTCGAAAGAGATCCATATCCCTCGTGCGTGGTTTTAACGTCATCTTCCCTCTCTCTTTATATTTTGTATCTCTCTTTCCATCTCTTTCTATTTCTATCTCTATCTCTCTTTCTCTCTCTTCATATCTCTATCCCTGTCTCTATCCAGGTTTCCATTTTACACGAAGAGAATGGCAGTTAGAACAATCGTGATCGAGGCGCATAGTGTGACGTTGATGGAACCGCAAGCGGATCATCTTCTTGGAAGGAACGAAGGCCTTGTTCCCTTTCGTCGCAATAATCTTTGTACCTAACATCCGATTTTGAGGGACGTTTCTGTAATAACGCCCCTCGGCATTGTTCTCTGATGCTATATTGTCTGCATTCAGCTCACATCTTTGACACACTTTCGTGTGTCAAGATGGTGGGGAGTGTTTCGTGGTTATATCGGGGTGAAGGATTTGGAGGAACGTTTGGGGAAGGCTTTTCGAGACTTGATCGAGAAATGGATCTCCTTCAGGGCATGAACAGAGTTTTGTGATTTTCTTCTCGTGGAAGTTTTGAAAAAGTTTCGGCATCTACTATAGAAATTTGGACGAAGTTTTTTTTCTAGATCATAATCGTGTGTGAAATTAGATCATTTTTTTTTTTTTTTTTTGAATTTGATTTCAATTTCCTGTTTCACACGAATAAGAAACTATTTTTATTACGATAAAAGCAAATGTGCATTTGTTATTCGTGTAAAGAGAAACGGAGTTTAGTTTAAATTTAGAATATCCTGTATAGTCGTAAATATGTTTGAGATGAAAATTGGTTGAATTTAAAATAAATCAATTTTTTTTTTTTTAATAGAGAAAACATTTGTGTCTTCTATGAGATCAATGTGGCTATAAATTTACGATGATTATAGAACGATATGCAAATATCGGACAATAATTTACCCGTTTATCCCGTTGAATCAATTGGAACGCACACACAACCTGTGATCACGAAATTGCTGATCCAAAATTGATTCGCGCCTAACACACCCTTGAAATACGACAACTGGCTATCATTGCCTTGCATTTCCTGCCCTGTAATCGTTTCAATTCGTTTCTATTCCTCTTCTTCTGGCCTTATTTACTCTTGTTACTCGTGACAAATGGCGTTAATTTTACTATAAAAGAAAAAAAAGTGATAAATACGATAATAATCGTGTAATTAATAGATAATAAGTGTTTTTAATAAGAAAAGATGTTGTTTCAGTGAAATTAAAGAAATTTAATTACGTTTCTAGAATAATTACTTTTGATTTATATTAAAATTTCTGTATTTGTGTTGTAATGTGATGATTAATTTTGATACGTGTACATATTGCGTGGAATATGTAATTAAAGACACGTTTCAAAAGTGTATTTTCATTAACTTGCAGATTATAATTTTTATTAATAACATTTACACAATTTAATTTTTTTTTTTTTGTAATTTACGAATATTTATAATTACACAATTGACATTTCAGTCGTTCGATATTATAATGCAATATGTATAATATAATGTTTAATGGTTCGTAAAATATACACGATTTAATTCATTATTCTCCATTAATCTTAATTAACGTGAACGAAGCTAAAGAAATTGATTTTTTATATTTTCGATTCCATTAATCATAACATTCGTTGTATTTTCTGAATAATCACTGTAACAAATACTAAGCACATGAAATAATAATTTTATTATTAATCAAAAACATTTATTATTATTATTATTACGCTGTTGATATATCGGTTTTAATTCCATTCTTTTCCAATATATCGACCACCTTTTCGTACGAACTTCTTGAAATCTCTTCATTGGTCACAACAAGAGGTTTCGTGTTCTCTATATGCGCGATTTTTACTGGCCCTTCAGAAGCTTGCTTCACTATATAAACATCCAGCTTTTCTCGATCTGATTCCTTTGTAAAACAGAAAAAAAAAAAAAAAAAGAAAAGAACAAATTACGCGCTGCTAATCTTTGTCAAAAGATTCTTAATAGCGAAAAATCATAAACTCTTATACTTTCTTGAACTTACTTGAGATATACTCGAAGATTTATCGTTCGTCCTTTCAACGCTGCCAACTTTTGGCGCATCTTCGCTGGTCGATACGCGGTCGTCGTACGTGGTTGGAACTTTTTTATCCTTTGAATCATCTTGAAAATGTGTAAACAGGGAAAGAGATTTGAGAACGGTGTATAAATCGTCATTCTTACTTTCGACCCCCGAAACTTTGCTCGGCGGTGTATAAGATGAGAATTTCATTGATCTGTCAGAATCTTTTTCATCGGGATGCGATTTAAACTCGCTCAAAGATACAAGGATGGGCTGCTCGTTCTTATTCACGATTTCCGTCTGCGGTTTTGCTAACTTCCAGAAACTAGGCTGCAGTTTCTTTACGAATTTAACGTTTGGAATTTCTACGCTTATTTCGTTGGATGGCGTCTTTTGAGAAATATGGGATAAAAGCCCGCTCGACTTAAGATTTCTTTCTTTCTCGTCCAAAGAGAAATGTGCGTTTCCTAGGCTTGGAATGGAAGGAATTTTCGAGGGATTATTTATAGCAATCTTATTCGTTGGTGATGGTTGATCAAACAGTATGTTGGTCCAGTGTTGATCAAGAAGTTTAGGAATAGGCTTAACCGATGTATCAGAGCCAATATTTTTTTTCAAATCAAGCTTCGACTCAAGCTTCGGTATTTTCGATTTCAAAATAAGTATCTTTGAGTCCTTTGAATCGTTGTATCCAGTATTTAAATCATTAATTGAAGCAGACTTAACTGATGTATCAGATTTAATGTCTTTTTTCAAATCAAATTTTGATTGATCCTTTACGTTTGACTCGTAATTCACTTGTTTTGGATGATTTAAGACTGAATTTTCATTTTTAATATTTAAATTATTATTAATTGCGGCAGATGTACTATCCAATTTAAATATATTATTGTCTTTTATGTTAAATTTTGATTCATTCTCCGCTTTTGATCCATGTATAATTTTCTTTGAATCGCTTAAAATTGAATTCTTGTATTCATCATGTAATTTATTTTTAGCGACGTTGGGTACATCTGTAGATTTAATTAAAACATTGGAAGCATCGTCTTTTACGTTAAAATTTAATGCTTTCTTTATATTTGATTCATGTATGGTATTTTTAGAGTTATCTAGAATTAATCCATTTTTAATTGCATCAGATATGTGAGTAGATTTAATTGATGAGTCTGAATCAGCAGTTTTCTTTAAATTCATTTGATCATTGATCAATTGATCTTCTATTTTTGATTCATAGATCTTTTTATTTGAATCACTCAGTGCTGAATTTGTAAAATCATTTTTATCAACAGTAGATATATGATAAGGTTTGATTAATATATTACGAGCAATATTTGAATTGAATTTATCTTGAATTTCATGTTCTTTTAATATCTCATTTTTATTCTTCAAATTCAAATCTCTCACTGTTGAATTTAACTGGTTTGAAACAATATTATACCCTTTTTGATTTTCAATTGTTTCGTTATCTGTGTTATATATTGTTTTATAAGGCTGATTTTCATTTGGCGTACGTTCCTCTTCCACTTTAAAATTTGTTTTCTCTTTCTCTTCTATTATATTCTCTTCCTTATTCTGTTTTAATAGAGGTAACTCGGTTATCGCTATTTCAGATTCAGTTAAAGTTTTCTGTATTTGCGTTTCTCTTTCATCATCCAATATTTCATCTAAATTCTCATTGGGTTTTGCTATTCTATATTTAGCAGAAAGTAATTTATCCTCATAATTTTTTGATTCTCCATTTAATTTTGTCTTGAACGTCTCTTTATTTTGCTTTTTGTTTAATTTTTCAGGTATAATTTTTATTCGTGTTCCTATAGACTCATCTCTTTTATCATTATTATTATTATCATCAATAAGTAATTTTTTAACCTTATCCTCCGATCCTTTTATTTTTTCTTCATTTAATAAAAATTTCAATACAGAATTTTTCTCTTCCTTCTCAGGTATATCTTTATGTCCGATTAATTTGTCATTTTTCAACAGATTATCCCGATCTTCTGCAACATTTACATCTGTCAATATTTTAGATTTAAGATTTTCATCGTAATTATTAGTTAAATCTTTATTATTTATCTCTATATTCTCATTTTTCTCTTGAACTTTCAATTTATCATTTTCATTCAAAGATTTCTTTTCCTCTCGTTTATTATTTTCTATATCACTAATCTTGCTTTCTTTAAGTGATCCAATTTCATTAACGTTTTTATTATTCTTATCGTTATATTCGTTAAGAATATTCTTAGACTTCACTTTTTCTTCTTCCACATTTTTCAACTTCGTCACATTACTCGCATCGATTTTTTCTCCCTTCTCATCATTTTCCTTTGCGTTTTCAATCTTCTCATCCGTCTGTTTTCCCAATTTAGACAATTTATTCCCAGTTTCTAATTTGGGTGAACGCGATGCACTGCTGTCATAAATTTGAGTATTGTCTCGTATTTTCTCGGGTATCGGAGCAACTACCTTATTCGGTAACTCTTTATATCGTTCGTTATCGGCCCAATTAAAAGCATATGCCGTTATATCTTCAGGTAAACGAGATGTAATTGGATTTTCATCCACGTCTGAAGGATAAACTTGGCTGGTTGTTTTGGTATTCAAAGCAGTTTGAATACTCGTTGGGAGGAACTGCTCGAGTTCATTATCTTCGATTAATTGCCGCGTTGTAGATGGCGTCTTGTACTTGTTACTCCCCCTCATGCCGCTACTTCCGATAATTTCATCTTCATCTTCCGATTTTCCCTCGTCCTTGATCGAAAGATCCAACGTTCCCCTCTGTTTCTTTTCCAATTTATCATTCTTCCCGAAACTTTCCACGCTTAGATCGGACAATGAAACTTCATCCTTCGGCGCGGATGATGAATCTTCACTTTCTCCAGTGACATCATTACTCTCAGTCACCTGGATCCCTCCGTCAGATCCCTCTTTGAACACCTCCTTCTTATTCAAATCCCCCGTAATCGATTCACTTTCGTTCCGAACACCTTCTTCTTCGATTTTTTCCACGTTTTTCGAGTCGTTTAATTTATCCTTCCTCGTAACTCGCTCCTGCTTAAGATCCCTTAAAGAGGATGAATCGATCTTTGAACCGATTTCTTCGAACCGATCTCTCGAATCGTTTGTTCCATACTTGTCAATCTTATTAATCGATCGATCGTTGTTATAATTCTCTAGCTCTTTGGAATTTTTCTCTATTAAGTCAACGACGTTCGAAAATGTTGTTCTCGTATCATCAGTTCTCGATTTTTCATCGGTTATCACGGAACTCGTTCCTCCCTTCTTCGCTTCCCTCATTTCATTTTTATCTATGTTGGTAAATGACAAATTAATCATTTTAGAATCATTTTCTTCGGACGGATGATCTACAGCCGCGTTGCGCCACGTTATTTTCTTTTTCTCCAATTCTTCTTCGGCTGCTTGATTAATTGCATTTGATGATATATTACGTTCCCTCGAGGCACCATTATTATCAGGGAACTTGGATCCCCGAGTAGAGGATGAAACGGTTGTTTGTTTCAAGTTTACATCATCATTTGACGTTGTTTTAAGTTTCTCCACCAGATCTGGCTCCTTCCTTCTGTTTCCAATTAATATTTTAGGTAAAATATTTGAATTTAATTCCGATGATTCGAGTATTCTCGGTTTCGTATGATACTTTTCTCTTGTATTTTCCGCATTTGCTTCTTCTTCTCGCGACGTATAAAGCTTGTCATCTGCTTTTTTAACATCTTTCGTATCAGTTTGAATATCTATGATGGAATCCGTAGGTTTAGCATCAAATTTGTTATCAAAATCACTTTCTTTGCTTAAATTGCTCGCAGTTTCTTGCGCCTTTAAAGAAGATTCTTTCACTGATTGAATCCCAATTTTCTTTTCCTTCTTAGATTCTTCTCCATTTTTCTTAGAATCATTTAAAAGCAACACATTTTCCGATTCTTTTTTCGTACTTTCTGTTTCTTTCTTACTTTCCTCAGATCCTTTTCGAGTATCTACATTCGATGATCCTTCATATCTTGGAATCTTATTTCCACCAATTTCATTGTCGTCCACAGATACTGTACGAGATACAAGAGAAGGATTATCTTTCTTGCCAAGCGTATCAGAGTGCTCAGGTGGATGAACATCTATATCACTTAACTCGCTCAAATTCACACTTGAGCCACGAATTTCGATTTGGCCTTTATCAGCAGTTCTATTTACAATTGCACTCGTGTCAGAATTACTCTTGATGCCCGTGCTGGTTTCCACTTCAGACGTGTCATCCTCGCTTGAGCGAAGCGCTTTGTTTTCATCTAGTTTCGCTACGTGTGCTGCTGTAGACAATTCCTCGTTTCCTTTGGAATTCCTAAGATTTCCTTCTCCTGCGATCGTAATATCTAACGAGTCCATTGTTCGATTTAAATTTTCAAATTGAATTGTACTCGATTCCTTTCCATTCTTCCCCAATTTCTTATTAATTTCATCCGCGGAATCTGTTTGTCTTGAATTAACAACGATATCATTGGAAACTCGATTGCTTTCAATGTTTGCCGTTTTTATCGTATCATTATTCTTATATTTCGATAATTTATTAAATTCTGTTGCACGTGCAACGTCTATGTCATTATTTTCCAACTCTTTATTTTTATCTTCATGAATTTCGAACTCGTTAAGTGATTTCTTATCTTCCAATTTTGTTTTCTCTGATAATACACTATCTTTTTTATTCGTTTCAGCGTTTCCAAATGTTTCCTCTTTTTTTGCAATTTTTGTTTTCTCTGATAATATAGGAACTGTTTGCAATTCCTCTCCCCTTATTAATACGTTATTTTCTTCCGTCGTCAATGTATTTTTGTCGAATGTTCGTTCCAATTTTAGATCTTTTTTATCATCGTTTTTCAACGAATCATTTTCCACTTCTGAACTTTTAAGGATTTCTTTATCAAATTTTTCATTCCCCTTTTTACGGATATTACCTGTCTCGTTTATTTCTTCTTTAACAAATGATGGCCCTGTTTGCTTTATTCTATTTTCATCGTTTTCCTCGATCTTGAGATCTTCTTTTAACTTGTTTTCATATTGAGATATTTTATCAGCATTTCCATCTTTGTATATTACTTCTTCTTCGTTCGAAATAAGCTTCTCATTATTATTTCTACTTTTATTTTCAAATATTTCATGTTCTTCATTTTCGTTCAAAGGCTTCTTGTAAGATATCACTTCATAATCCTGTTTTCCTGATTTGTTTCTCTTATTTGAATTTTCAAGCGCATTATCACGAGTTACGTATAAATCTTCTTTCTTATATGCAGTATCTTTGTTCCAGAAATCCTTTTTTAAGTTTTTATCGTTTCTAATATTAACACTTGAGTCAAAATTTTCATTAATTCCATATTTTTTTGTTCCTTTCTCGTATTCATCATCGATTTTTTTATCCTTCTCACTCGACTCGTTTCTTTCTTTTAACGATATTTTATCGTTGTATGAAATTATATCTTTTTTCTTTGAATCATTCACAACAGATTGCACAGAATTTTTATCATTTTTCTTGGAAGTCCATAACACATTATTATCAAGATGTGGCTTGAATTTTTCAATAACTAACAGTTGATTTTTACCATTTTTCAAATTCACTGACCCAGATTCTTTATCTTTCAGAATATATTCTTCTCTTGAATTTTTTAATCCAATTTCCTTTACTTTCAAATCCTCTGCTTTAAATTTGTCATTCTCCTGAATTACTTTACCAATCTTATTCTGCAAACTAAATTTGTCTTTCTTTGTGTCCTCTATTTTTGACTTCTTAGTCTCCAAATCTTCCTCCACTGAAATTTTCCGATCATTTTTTTCCTCCTTCAAATCCTTTGACTTCAATTTATTTCCTTTATTCAGCTTCTGTAATTGAAATTCCTTTTCTGAAGTATTTTCATCTTCCAATTTTTCGTTATCGGTATTTGATATATATTCTTTTCCATTATTATCTTTCATTTTAGACTCTTTTTCCACTACATTTTTTAATTTAGGTCTGAATACATCGTCAGCTTTTAATTTATTTTCTTTCACATATTCTTCTCTATCAAGTTTCTTTTCATGTGGAGTTTTAGCTTCAACATCTGTTTCTTTTACTTTCGAGTTTTTACTATCATATCTCTCTATATCTTTATTTGTTGTACTAATCTTCTCATCTCTTATATCATTTGATTTGTTTTTCTTCTTATTCTCGATTTCAGTATTCTTTTTTCTTAAATCATTAAATCTCTTCCATTTATTTTCTTCTAAAATTTCTTTATTATTATTTTCTTTGAGTTTCAAATTATCTATATTATAATCCGTCCATTTTCCTACTTGAAATTTGTTATCGTCTATCTTAATATCCCCGAGTTTAACAATTTCTGGATTAATGATTTTGTATTTATCCTCTTCCAAACGTTTTATAGGAATTTTCTGTTCCTTTGGAATTTTAGTTTCAATACTTGTATCTTTTATATTTGAAATGTCATATTTCTCTTTGCTTCTATTCAGTGTACCAATCTTTTTATCATTTATATTATTTAAATTGTATTTTTTTGCATTATAGACTTCAATATCTCTTATCAATTCATCAATTCGATTTATCAATTCCTTCCATTCATATTTCTCTAAAGAATTACTTTCTTTCCAATTCAAGTTATCTACATTATAATCAGTCCATTTTCCTTTTTGAAATTTGATATTATCCACATTAATATCACCAAATTTATCAATTCTTGAATGAACAATATCAAGTTTTTTGTTTTTCAAATTTTCTGTTCCAAATTTCTGATCTTGTGGAGTTTTAATTGCAATACTTGTTTCTTTCACTTTTGAATTATCAAATTTCTCTTTATTTTCTCCCTTTTCATTTTTTATATCGTTTAATTCGTGTTCCTTTCCATTGTCAACTTCAACATTCTTTTTTAATTCATCATTTTTCTTCCATTTATCATTTTCTAGAGTATCTTCAATCTTGGCGGTTTTCAAATTATCAGCGTTAATATCTGTCCATTGTGGTTTATCTATTAGAAGTTTATTATCATCTTTCTTAACATCTTCCACTTCAATTTTTGGAATATTGATTTCGAATCCTTTGTCTTTCAAAGTTTCTGTTTTCAATTTCTCATCTTGTGGAGTTTTAATTTCAATACTTGTTTCTTTAACTTTTGTGTTATCATATTTCTCTTTATCTTCTTCTTTTGGACTAATTATTTCATTTTTAATATCATCTAATTCGTACTTCTTTCCATTTTTGGCTACAGTATCCTTGTCTAATTCATCAATTCCCTTCCATTTATCTTTTTCTATAGTATCTTCAATCTTAGCGGTTTTCAAATTGTCGGCGTTAATATTTGTCCATTTCGGTTTATCTACTAGAAGTTTATTATCATCTTTCTTAACATCTTCCACTTCAGTTTTTGGAATATTGATTTCGAGTCCTTTGCTATTATCTTTCTTAACATCTGTCACTTCAGTTTTTGGAATATTGATTTCAAGTCCTTTGTTTTCCAATGTTTCTGTTTTAAGTTCCTCATCTTGTGGAGTTTTAATTGCAGTATTTGTTTCTTTCATTCTTGAGTCATCATATTTCTCTTCTTCCTTTGCATTAATCTTTTCTTCTTTTCTATCATCTAATTCGTACTTCTTTCCATTGTCGACTTCAACATTCTTTTTTAATTCATCAATTCCCTTCCACTTATCTTTTTCTATAGTATCTTCAATCTTGGCGGTTTTCAAATTATCAGCGTTAATATCTGTCCATTGTGGTTTATCTATTAGAAGTTTATTATCATCTTTCTTAACATCTTCCACTTCAGTTTTTGGAATATTGATTTCGAGTCCTTTGTCTTTCAAATTTTCTATATTAAGTTTCTCATCCTGTGGAGTTTTAATTCCTGTACTTGTTTCTTTCACTATTGAGTTATCATATTTCTCATCTTCCTTTGCACTAATCTTTTCATCTTTGGTATCATCTAATTCGTACTTCTTTCCATTGTCGACTTCAACATTCTCTTTTAATTTATCAATTCTCTTCCATTTTCTTCCATCTTTTTCTACAGTATCTTCAATCTTGGCGGTTTTCAAATTGTCCGCGTTAATATCTGTCCATTTTGGTTTATCTACTAGAAGTTTGTTATCATCCTTCTTAATATCTTTCACTTCAGTTTTTGGAATATTGATTTCAAGTCCTTTGTTTTCCAATGTTTCTGTTTTAAGTTCCTCATCTTGTGGAATTTTAATTGCAGTACTTGTTTCTTTCAGTCTTGAGTCATCATATTTCTCTTCTTCCTTTGCATTAATCTTTTTATCTTTTGTATCATCTAATTCGTACTTCTTTCCATTGTCGACTTCAACATTCTTTTTCAAATCATCAATTCCCTTCCATTTATCTTTTTCTACAGAATCTTCAATTTTGGCGGTTTTCAAATTATCAGCGTTAATATCTGTCCATTTCGGTTTATCTACTAGAAGTTTGCTATCCTCTTTCTTAACATCTTTCACTTCAGTTTTTGGAATATTGATTTCAAGTCTTTTGTTTTCCAATGTTTCTGTTTTATGTTCCTCATCTTGTGGAGTTTTAATTGCAGTACTTGTTTCTTTTACTCTTGAGTCATCATATTTCTGTTCTTCCTTTGCATTAATCTTTTCATCTCTAGTATCATCTAATTCGTACTTCTTTTCATTTTCGTCTACAGTATTCTTTTCTAATTCATCAATTCCCTTCCACTTATCTTTTTCTATATCTTTTTCTATATCTTCAATCTTGGCGGTTTTCAAATTGCCGGCGTTAATATTTGTCCATTTTGCTTTATCTACTAGAAGTTTGCTGTCATCTTTCTTAACATCTTTCACTTCAATTTTTGGAATATCGATTTCAAGTCCTTTGTTTTCCAATGTTTCTGTTTTAAGTTCCTCATCTTGTGGAGTTTTAATTGCCGTACCTGTTTCTTTCACTCTTAAGTTATCATATTTTTCTTCTACCTTTGCATTAATCTTTTCTTCTTTTCTATCATCTAATTCGTACTTCTTTCCATTGTCGACTTCAACATTCTTTTTTAATTCATCAATTCCCTTCCACTTATCTTTTTTTATAGTATCTCCAATTTTTGTGGTTTGCAAATTGTCAGCATTAATATCTGTCCATTGTGGTTTATCTATTAGAAGTTTGTTATCATCTTCCTTAACATCATTCACTTCAATTTTTGGAGTATTGATTTCAAGTCCTTTGTTTTTCAATGTTTCTGTTTTAAGTTTCTCATCTTGTGGAGTTTTAATTTCAATACTCGTTTCTTTCACTTTTGAGTTATCATATTTCTCTTCTTCCTCTTTATTAATTTTTTCATCTTCTGTAACACCTGATTCTTTCGCATTGTCCACTTCAACATTCTTTTTTAATTCGTCGATTCCCTTCCATTTATCTTTTTCTACAGTATCTTCAATCTTGGCAGTTTTCAAATTGTCCGCGTTAATATCTGCCCATTTTGGTTTGTCTAATAGAAGTGTGTTATCATCTTTCTTAACATCATTCACTTCAATTTTTGGAGTATTGATTTCAAGTCCTTTGTTTTTCAATGTTTCTGTTTTAAGTTTCTCATCTTGTGGAGTTTTAATTTCAATACTCGTTTCTTTCACTTTTGAGTTATCATATTTCTTTTCTTCCTCTTTATTAATTTTTTCATCTTCTGTAACACCTAACTCTTTCGCATTGTCCACTTCAACATTCTTTTTTAATTCATCAATTCCCTTCCATTTATCTTTTTCTACAGTATCTTCAATCTTGGCGGTTTTCAAATTGTCAGCGTTAATATCTGTCCATTGTGGTTTATCTATTAGAAGTTTATTATCATCTTTCTTAACATCTTCCACTTCAATTTTTGGAATATTGATTTCAAGTCCTTTGTTTTTCAAATTCTCTATATTAAGTTTCTCATCCTGTGGATTTTTAATTTCTGTACTTGTTTCTTTCACTTTTGAGTTATCATATTTCTCGTCTTCCTTTGCACTAATCTTTTTATTTTTTGTATTATCTAATTCGAATTTTTTTCCATTATCGACTATAGTATTTTTTTTTAATTCATCAATTTCCTTCCATTGATCTTTTTCTATAGAATCTTCAATCTTTGTGGTTTTTAAATTGTCTAGGCTAATATCTGCCCATTTTGGTTTTTCTAATAGAAATTTATTATTATCTTTCACTTCAATTTTTGGAGTATTGATTTCAAGTCCTTTGTTTTTCAATGTTTCTGTTTTAAGTTCCTCATCTTGTGGAGTTTTAATTGCAGTACTTGTTTCTTTCACTTTGGAGTTATCATATTTCTCTTCTTCTTTTGCACTAATCTTTTCAGCTTTTGTATTATCTAATTCGTACTTCTTTCCATTGTCGACTTCAACATTCTTTTTTAATTCATCAATTCCCTTCCACTTATCTTTTTCTACAGTATCTTCAATCTTGGCTGTTTTCAAATTATCAGCGTTAATATCTGTCCATTGTGGTTTATCTATTAGAAGTTTGTTATCATCTTTCTTAACATCTTTCACTTCAGTTTTTGGAATATTGATTTCAAGTCCTTTGTTTTTCAAAGTTTCTGTTTTAAATTTCTCATCTTGTGGAATTTTATTTTCAATTCCTATATCTTTAACTTTTGTGTTATCATATTTCTCTTTATCTTCTTTTTTTGCATTAAGTTTTTCTTTTTTTATATCATTTAATTTATATTTCTTTCCATTGTCGATTTCAACATTCTTCAAATCATCAATTCCTTTCCAATTATCTTTTACTGTAGTATCTTCAATCTTTGTGGTTTTCAAATTGTCCGCGTTAATATCTGTCCATCTTGGTTTATCAATTAGAAGTTTGTTATCATCTTTCTTAACATCATTCACTTCAATTTTTGGAGTATTGATTTCAAGTCCTTTGTTTTTCAAATTTTCTGTTTTAAGTTCCTCACCTTGTGGAGTTTTAATTGCAGTACTTGTTTCCTTCACTCTTGAGTCATCATATTTCTCGTCTTCCTTTGCACTAATCTTTTCATCTTTGATATCATCTAATTCGTACTTCTTTCCATTGTGAACTTCAATATTGTTTTTTAATTTATCAATTCCATTCCATTTATCTTTTTCTACAGTATCTTCAATCTTTTTGGTTTCCAAATTGTCCGCGTTAATATCTGCCCATTTTGGTTTGTCTAATAGAAGTGTGTTATCATCTTTCTTAACATCATTCACTTCAATTTTTGGAATATTGATTTCAAGTCCTTTGTTTTTCAAAGGTTCTGTATTAAGTTTCTCATCCTGTGGAGTTTTAATTCCAATTCCTGTTTCTTTAACTTTTGTATTATCATATTTCTCTCTCTCCTCTTTCTTTGCACTAATCTTTTCATCTTTTATATCATCTGATTTGTATTCCTTTTTAGTATCGACTAGAATATTTTGTCCTCTCTGTTCCTGTATCTTAAATTTCTTTCTCTTTCCTTCCTTTAAATTATTTGATCCATATTTTTGTCCATTTATATTGTTATCAATATTCTTTCTAATTTCATTTTCTTTTCTCAAATTTCCTTCGTTATCCTCTGTATCCAAATTTTCTCCTTTATATTCTATCCAATTCAAATTCTCTAATCTAAAATCCTCACTATTGATATTAGAATCTTCAATTCCCTTAATTTTTGGAATTTTCACTCCAAAAATTATTTTTTTCAAATTTTCTGTATCAAACTTCTCTTTCAATTTTTCTTGAAAATTTTCATTTTCTATTTTAGAATCCTGTTTCTTTCTTTCGTGATTATCTTTTTCCTCTAAATTTTCCACATTAAATTTAATTTTGCTCAAATTTGTCTTATTATTTATACCAATCTGCTGCGATTTCCTTACTTCTGAATTTCCTTTTTCAAACGTCTTCTTTTCTAATTTATCTTTATCCTTATTTACATCATCTATGACTTTTTGTTTTCCCTTCAAAGATGTCCATTTGACATTTTCATCAGAATCATAATCGTCACGTTTTTTCACCGTTTCTTTTTGCAACTCATCACGATGCACACCTTTCTTCTCTTTTTTCCGCTCACCATCTACGTTTTCGTCGATTTTGGACGTCGATTTCTCTTCGACACGCTCCCCATGTTTCACACCGCCACGTTTGTTCACGTCTAGAGGAATTGATGTTTCAGCTGCGCTCTTCTGTTTATCATATTCCACCCGGATACCATTCCTCGCGTCTATTCTCTCGACACGCGAGGGACTCGAACCGTGATTCCTTTCATTTCCCCCGTACAGATTCTGATTCCTCTCTATCTGTTCCCTTATATTCGACAATTCCTTCAACAATTGCAACACTTGTAATTCCCCAGAATTTTTCTCCCCCTGCTTCAACTTCGCTTCTTCCTTCTCGATCCATGACAACTCGTCGTCCATTCTCGCGCGTTCCCCGCCATTTTTATTCGTACGTGATTCATCGTTGGAGAATTTGGCATCCAGATGTTTCCCAACAATAATCGGGAAACTATACTTCGAGTCCCGATAAGGCTTTTCCTCCACTTTCTTCTCGATTAACTTCCCGCCAGGCGGACTTTGATGCACCTTTATCACGTTTGACTCGCGGGGCGTCGATCCTTTATTCTTCTCCTCGCGTCTTGTTCCACCTTCGAATTCCGTCAGAAAAACAAACGGATCCGAAACGAAACGCGATTTATTATCGCTCGAAGGTCGCTTATTTCGGATCGCTTTATTGTATCGCGCTTCGGGTATTTTCACAGATATTTCTGCAGCCGACAGTTTATCACTCCCCACCACGTTGCCCATTGTATTATCGATTGAAATATCGCCATATGTTTCCCCATTTTTTACATCAACGTTGACTTTTATGCCACGATAATCCTCATCTCCATTCCTGTGCGCATCATTTTTGATCAACCGTTGCTTGTTCGACCGATTCCTCCCCCCTTTTGTCAATGCAAAATTTGTTCCGCCATTCTTCTCGTCGGATCTCCCCTCACCGGTCCAAGAAATTTCCGCCGGCTCGCCGGAATATTTATTTCTCCCGTCGATATTCCAATCCGAGAGCGGCGATTCTTCGTATTTTTTAAGATTCCGCTCGTTGTAATCGAATTTATTCGCGTTTAAAAACTCCTTGTCGTCCAACCATTTCTCATTCTGTCGCCAACTTTGCGCCCCAATTTTGAAACCATTGCCTGCCGGCCTGAATAACGATTCCGTCAGCGTTCCCGATCTGGACGGCAACACGAAAAAGATCCAATCGTCGTCGATCGTGTTCCTCGATTTCAAGTCGCTCAATTTTTCCCTCGCGTTCATGAGAATCTTTCGAATCTCCTCATCGCCGTGAGTATCCGAGATCAATGACCTCCGATCTCGATGTTTTTTTAACTCCGTTTCTTTCAGATTTGATTCCAGTAAAGAGATTAGAGGCGACAGATTTCTCTCTTTTCTATCCAATTCCTGCATTTAAATATAAATTCCAATGTATTTTAAGTCGAGATTAATTTGTTGTATTAAACCTTTTTTTTTCATAATATCCATATTGTTGTATTTCAAATAAATCAAATTTTCCATCGCAAATCTCATTTTAAGTGAAATCACATATCTATTCTTAAATTCACTATATCGTATAATATTATATAACATTAAAATCAATATGGAAAAATGATGTACGATATTTTTATAAATAATATTTGAAAGAATCACGCTGACAATCTAATATAATAATAATAATTTAATTGAATTATATCGAATTAAATATAAATATAATACTTGATATCCTTTCATCTAACTTAAACTTTCTTTCAATCTCTAAATCTCGATCATCTTCCAAAATGTACATAATCCCCGTAAATAACACTCTGTTACAGCAAAATGCTGCAAAATAATAATAATCCAAAGATTTTTGCGCGTAAAAAATATTATACGTTGTAACAAGATTTAGAAAAAAAGAGACCAGTCTATTCATTTAGCTTCAAAGATGTATCTTCCGACGTATCCGACAAACCGGAAGAAAATCAAGTGCCTGGTTGTCGAACGTCGGAGGAGGCGAGCCTTTTGATCATCCAGCATCGTGTCCAAACATACCTGTCTATCCTCCGCGAAGCGAGGAAGATGCGACCCACCCCAATCAGTTCCGCTCCAAGCCTCCTCCACTGATCCTATTTCCCGCCGGGTTAATCCATCCCTGGTCGGGCGTGATTTCTGTCGTCCGTCGTCCACCAAAGAAGTCCCCCCTCCCCCAACCTCGTCCAAGATCCTTTCCTCCCCGGCTATACCCAACCTCTCCTCCCCCTCTCCTCCCTGCCGGGGGGTTTCGCTCGGAATCCCGCGCGAGACGGCCTCCCAATGGAAAAGGAACGAGGATAAAAGGATCACGAGCGTCCTCATCTCGCCTCTTCCTCGAGAACCTCGAATACTATTACCCGTTCCTCGTGGCGATACGTCGATTATATACACCAGCCAGGTTGTACAATTGTACAAACAGTCTGGAACACGGTCGTATACAGGGGAATGTTGTTCCAGAAACGATGTGGTGCATCGTTTACCCGCGCTCCTCCGATTATTATTCGAAATAAATTTTTCTAGAAGTTATTGTTTGTTCCATTTCGATGTAACTACTACTACTTCTCTTCTTCTTCCTCGTCGATTTTGTGTACCTTGATTCCCTGATTGCTTGAAGATCCGGCGTTTCTCGTCTTTTTTTTGTATCGTGCCGCCAAGTTTTGTAACGTCTCCCTCCTCCTGTTTCTGTTATTCCTCTTCGTTATTCTTTGAACGAAGGAAATTAAGGATGAATTATGGAACGATCTAACGAAGTGTATCTTGAAGCGTATCCCCTTCCTTGTATCCACCAAGAAAATATAATTTTTGTTGTAGAAAGATTCATATTACATCCAACGTTTGCGGTTAACTTATCCTTTGTTCAGTTGAGCAATGTTAAAAGTTTGTCGCACAGATCAATCGTCAAAAAGCTTTCGAATTAATTATTTCAATTTTTTTTTTTTTTTTATTTAAAGCGACAGGTGGGAAAAGCAATTCCTTCCTACAAGAAATATAATATCTCGAGGTATTATTCGATTTGAAATATTCAATTTTTCAAACCAAACACTTGATAATTATTTTATAATATTTATAATAGCGTTAAAAATTTTAATTCTTTACGATTGTTAAGTTCGTAAGCGAAATAATTTTCTCTGATCCATCATCAAGTAATTTCTCTTCGTTGAAATTTCATTCTTCTATGGTGAAGCTATTTAATATTACACAAATAAAAACGTCATTTCTGAATCTACGAAATTTTATACATTTTTCTTTTAATTAAGTGAATAATTTGTCTTTATTAATTTTTTAATTTTGTAAATTATATATATATTATATATATTTATGTACATTTCCTGTGAAATTGATCATATGAGAATAATTAATATTCCATTCAACGACAATTACATCAACGATATCAAGTTATTTATTAAACTATCTTCATCTCGTTCATTTTTGTTCCTTATTAATATCATTTCAATGCAAATCGACAGTTCCTATTATTATATTTATTAATATGTTTCTACATTATAAATTTTCAAAATTTGAATTTTTTTCAATTGTCAATAAAAGAAAATATATCGAAATTAAAAAAGTAGAAACTTAACAGATTCTAGATTGATTTTACAAGGAAATATAATATAATTGGAAAGATTATAGAAAAATTAGAAAATGTGATTTTTCTGTCATAATTCATAAAATCCTAAAAAGGAAAGAAAAAAGAATCATCGAATCACAAGCACAAAGAAAAATATACAATTTTAAGAGTTTTGAAAACTATCTGGAAAAAACAACAAAGTGAGAAATAAATTTTCTCGCTTGTTCAATATCTTAAGGATCATTAAGATATTGTAATATGAACCCCAGTGATGGTACGAAATAAACAGTTAATAAATTACGAAGTTTATTTCTTTTACATCGTATAATGTTGTTGCTCGAAATGCTTAAGATAAATACTCGAAATGTTATTGATGCGTCTGTGACACGATTTTAGTCATCGATGTACAAGGCGAATATTACGTTCTTTGCTCGTGGAAAGTTTATTTAATACGCGGTTACACTGGCTGACACAACATTCCACGGGAACGCAATTTCGTTTCAAGGTAGAACGCTTTTCACCGCCTCTAACCCAGCAACTTGCGTTTCATTTTCAGCAACAGAGGCATCCGCCTCTTCTTCTTGGTTGGATGTTCCTGGTACTACCGTTCCTGCCCGCATCCAATCTTTTTATTACCGTTGGATTCGTCGTCGCGGAACGTGTACTCTATATGCCCAGGTAATTAACAATTTCTCGTCATATGTCGCAATTTGGAACGTATACATTGTGACGTATTTCCTTCTTTTTTTTACATAAAAGAAGAGAATAATTGAATTTCAGTAAAATTATAATACATTGTATACAGATGTTTGCAAATATTTAGATATTTTCTCTTTTTTTTTTGGAATTTGATATCGTACGAATCGAATAGTGGTAATAGGTTTCTTTGATCAAAAATTCTTTGATCAGATCTTTATAATTTTCATTATGAAAGAATGTATTGTGAGATTATATTCGTAGCAGGATTATAATAAATTAAAATTAGAGAAATATATGGAGTGATATTTTTAAAGTAGTATGATTTCATTTGTTATTATTTTAATGGGATTTATATGTAATTCCATATTTTATTGATATGATATATTTCTTGAATTTTTATCGCCAAAGTGCGATATCTTGTAAAAATTTAAATCAATTAAGAAATGAAAGAATAAATATTTACAGTGTCGGATGGATCCTCCTGGTCGTATATGGGATGCAAATCAGCTGGACGGCTATTCCACGTAGAAGAAGTCTGATCACAATGGGAATCGTTCTTCTTCTACTCCTAGGATGTTATAAAACGGTGTTGAGAAACAGAGACTGGATGTCTAGAGAAAGTCTGATCAGGTTTGTCAATGGGTCTTCTTATGAAATGAATGTACAAAAATTGTTAAGACTGGAAATTTTTATACAAAATCAAATTTTTGAATGAGTATTATTTTATTCCTCAAATTATACTTTGAATATTTTATCATCTGCATTCTGTATCTTTGTACATTCAAAATTTTGCAGATAAATACCTGCAGTCCAATGAAAAATCTGAGTGAACGATATTTACAAATCTTCGTTTTATATTAACGTTTCTTTTTCTAAATATAATTTTGATTAATTACGCGCAAATTTTAAATTAAAACAAGATATAATTATTTTTCATCATATACAAAAGCTGTCATAACATTCTGACTGATAACGATGGTGTCAATAATAGAGAAGAAAACAAATTCGTTTGAATGTTTGTTATGATATTAATAATACGATTTTGTTATTTTATTTTATTTTTTTTTACTTTATTAATTTACAACGAATCGTATTTCACCTTGAAACTCTGACTTCAACAATTTTCGAAAGGGAAATGTTCCGAGTACATTATTACTCGCGGAACCATCCGAAGAATTTATGAATATTTTAAAATTCGCCGAGAAAACGCTTTCGCACGGAATTTTTTTGAGAAATAAAAAAAAGAAATTTCCACATTTTATGAAACGCTACAGTAGTTTATTACCACAAAAAAGAAATTATCTGGGAGGTTGTAAAAATGTTAGAATATGAAGTTTCATGATAATGGATGTTTCATGGGGTTACAATTGTAATAAAAGATATTTAACGTAGAAAAAAATCATCGAAAATGAAAGATATATATTTGACCATTGAATTATTTCGAGGAAAATTTATTATTTTAAAGAAGAATTTGTAAATATAATATTGTAATTAATGAATCGAAATAACTTCATCCATTTTCACATCGATTAGATAGGATTTATTTTCCAAACGATTTATAGATTTATATTTTTTAAAATAAATTTATATTCTTTCCCCCTGTCTTAACGTGATATTATGATAACTCTAATATTCTCTTGTTTGATCTCGAATCACTTGGTTGCAGGGCGGGTCTGCGGTCTCTTCCCCACAACGCTAAGATGCATTACAACTTTGCCAACTTCCTACGAGACACATCGCAACCGAACCGTGCGATTCTACATTACCAGTTGGCCCTTTGGTGAGTATCTCGAGAGAATTTAGTTCGACGATTACGTAGATGTGATTCCATTTCCTGTTACGAATTTTATTATTTTCAACCGGATGCGTTTGATGGAAATTTTTAAATTTTCAAAAGTTTTTGAATATGCTTGCATGAAGACCAAATAAAGATAATTCTTCGATAAATGTATACACTTTTTCGATGATGATTCTAATCTAATTTATTGTCTCGAAATTTAAAAATTGAATTCAATATGAAAAATGTATTAATTTTAATTTGAATTTATATAGAAGTGAAATAAAAGTGTTTATTATTATCAATAACAAAAAGTGATAAGAATATATAGATAGTTACGATGTCTAATCGAAATAGATAACGTTATTTGAAAATTTGTCACGTTTGCTTGTTAAAGGAACAAAGCGATATCGAGAAAATGTCAATATCATCGACACACGTATCATAAAATAATGAAATGCTTATAGGATCCCATATATCATACTTGGTTTTGCGCTTAGAAATATGAAATAGTATTTTTCTTTTTATCCCATGAAAAGCAGCACGTAAAAACGTTTTTACGTTGATGAATACATTGACTATAATTCAAATTGTATTCGTTTCTTATAAAAATTATACCATTGTTTATTTAGAATTATCGCCGTTTGATTTATGAATACAATCATAACATCATTCATTAAATATTGCAGGATGAAAATTCAATAATTTTCTATCTTATATAAACAAATGTTATTAATTTGTTTATTTAAAATTAGAACAATAATAAGAATATTAAAATGATAAATATTTGGAAATATTTAAATAAGATCTTCTCTCATCTTGTTAATGATACAAAATTGATAGAATTTTTAGTTTGATCATAAAAAAAAGAAAAAGATTGAGAAGATTAAGATTTTCTATGTGTAGCGTACATACGAGAAAGTTTTAAATTAACTGCTGTTTCCTCGTAATTTGGACGTGACTCGTAATTAGTTCGGAAGTATGTCTTTCGAGTAAAAGTTAAAATTAAGCTCGCGGATCCCTTATGCATCTTATTCAGGTACAGATTAATTTGGAGAATTGGAATCCAGCATTACAATTTTAAACTAATTCGTGTAATTTGTTCGTACTGCTCATTTGGAATAAGCTTCATTAACGATTTAGATCCATTTAATATGTATGAATAAAAATCTATTTTATTTTTTCGAAAATATGGCAAAAGTATTCTTAATATTAAAAAAAAGACTATAATTTAATTACACGATTTAGTGATAAGATCCTGATAAAATGTTAAAAATTAGAATTGACAAATTATTGCCTGTCAATTAAAAATTTATCGTAACTATCATTTATTTCAAATTCATATTGCACATTCGTGTACAATGTAATAAATTTATTACCGAGATATTAAATCAGAAAATTTTCTTTCACAAAGATATATAAACAAGTTTCCATAACAATAAAGTCTTGTTCCTTTTAATTGCAATTGCGAAACCATTAATATTAATCAATATGATAGAACGAATAAATTCAAATAAAAATATTATTTAAAATTCGTATTGAATATATTCCTTTCAGCTGCAAACGACTGAAACGTTATTGATATTTGCAACAAATTTTTATTTGTGAAACTAGAATTCATTGCGTTCATATCTCTGTTACAAAATAACCGTGCTGGTATTCCATTGAATCTCTTGATAAAAAATAAAAAAAAAAAGAAAGAAAGAAGAAAAAAACATTTTTTTTCAATCATGCATCTCGTAACGAAACTAACAGAAAGGAACAAAAATTATTTACAATCCCTCCTCCTACAGTTTTAATCCTCTTACCCATTATTTCGATACATCCTTCAAGTCGTTTCCCCTGAGAACCATGGAACACATGCTTAACATCCGGCCAAATTTACGGCTCGTCCTACATTTCCTCGAGCAACAGTGCATACAACGTTTTCAATTTCCCCATCAGAGACTACCACAGTATCGACTCGCATCATCCTCCCTTCTCCCTTTTACGATCTTCCTTTCCCCAGGAGAGCCAACTTCCTCGTGGCTTGCGGCTGCCCACTTTTATTTGCATTAAACCGGATCGCTCGTAAGCAACCGCGGTTCTTAATCTTGGCGTGGACACGTGGACGTGAATCGTTCAAAGAAGGATCATCATTTTCCGTGTATGTCTGTGTATGTCTATGTGTACACGTTCTCGAATGCTGTACATATATTTTGATACGTATACTCACGATTTCGCGATTGATTTATGGTTGTTCGGGCAAATTGTACAGAAACAATAATACTGTCTGTAGATTATTTTTCGTAAGACACATCTGAGTAAATATCAATATGCCTTGCTCATATTTTATTTTCATGAAACTTCAAACATGTTCAAAAATAAGGTATTCTAATAATTTTTCAATGTAATGATCGTGGATGGAACGTGCGGTTATATTTTATATTATATTAAAATGTATTAAATCGTATGTAATTCACATCAAACTATGGAAATGATAAGCGTTACACTATATTAAATTTTTACAGAAATTGTACACTAGAACAATAGTTTCATCGTTTCGATTAATATAATCGTATATTTAATTTCTTTTCTTGAAATCTGAAAAGATTAAATAATCTCAGATATTAACAAAAATATTTAAGAGCGATCAAAATAATTTTCAAAAAGATCCTGACGATATATTACTACTATCGAATTCTTCCTTGCAACACAAGGATTTTGTATTCGATCTTCAGCCAACAATCATCGCTTTCGATCATTCTTCAACGAAGATCGGTGTAAACGTTGCACGAAAGATGAACACAATTGCCGTCGAATCAAGTTCTCTCTTCGTTCGATGTTAGTCATGGCGAAAAGCAAGACGAGCCCTATCCATCGGATATCTTTTTTCTTTTTCTTTTTTTCCATCCCTTCCTCCATTCTCTCCCCCTTCTTTTTTTACATCCAGTGTCCTCTTTCACCGTGGCCACGCTTATCAAAGCGGTAAAAGGTTTACTGACAGTGACTGGTATTCCGATAATGAAAATTCCACTTCCCCGTTCGCGCGAATCCTTTTGAAGTCGCCGCCTCAATGAACCGATCCCGCGTTCTTCCCCACTGGGAACCAGGCCATCACCTCGTTTCTTTTCCACCCTCTCCCCTGTTTCTGTTTCGATGTCGCAGCTGGGGAGAAATCCCCCTCTTCCCCTTCTCAGCTTTCCTGACCAAATATTATCCGCGTTGATTTCCATTACCAACCTTTTGTCGACCCTCCTTTCTCGAGTCCTTCATCGAGTTTCACGACGCAGATATTATTCCTTCGTTTCGAAAAGATCGAAGAGATTTATTCGCGATCGATGCAGTTGGATCGCAGATAAGATGCAAGTTATGTACGAATAATTGTATGTTTATTTTCAAGAAAGTGTTTTACGTAGAAAAACACTGTGAGATACGATATACTTTTTTTAAACTATATAACTGGATATAAAAAAGATGAAACGGAATAAGAAGTTTCGAAATGGGGATGTTTTGATATTCATTTAATATACGGAACACGTACATGCACTACGATAAAAATCTCCAGTTCGATCTATTCGAGGTTCGAGCCATAAACTTCATTGCATTTTTGCACAAACGAAAGCGCGAAGGAGGCCGGAAGCGTAACGAATCGTGAATTTTCCGAGACAACTCTCTCTCTCTCTCTTTCTCTCTCCTGTTTCCCTCGTGTGTTTCTACTGTGTCGGTAAGCAAAATTAATCCGTGTACAGGCAGGTTTACAGGCGTGCTAAAATGCGAGAATCCAATTAAATAATTCAAGCATGACGGCACGATAAAGGATCGGTATTGCGGCGTGCATCCACGCGTGTCAACGTATGCGCTCAATTCACGCGAAAATATAATGGCCGAAAGAATTTCCCTTGAAAATCACGATTGATACCTCGATATCCACGTTTCGTGGATCATTCTTCATTCATTCCTTTTCCTCTTCGGTGTATTCAGATGCATCCTGTATTTTTCTGCTACTTTTGGAACAATGATTTTCCTGGATTTTCTTATTTTTCTTATATATGTAGACAGTAACAAAAATTGTTTATCCAAGTGAATTCGATCAATAGATTTTACACATTCCATTATGTGGAAAAATTATTTTTGAAATTATATTATTTAAAAGATGGATAAAAATTTGTGGATTGATTTTATGTATTCGAAAACTTTCATTCGAATCAGAAATTTCATTATATAAGATAATGTTTGATTAAAAAGTGATGGAATGGATGGATGTAATTAAAGAAAGTAGTATGGGTTATATACGCAGGAGATGATGAATATTTCTGTAGAAACGAGTTGACTCTCCGTCTGGAACGAGTTCGCCTTTTAAAGGTGTGAAAGGTATGGTCACTCAAGATTTTGAGTGGACCCGTCTGAACGTGTCCTAGAGTTGTCTACGAGTTTGTCTGAAGTGAGGGAATGAAGTGTAAAGTAGGCAGAAGAAGAAAATGTGCAAGTAATAGGGTACTTATACAATCGAGTTATTATTATAGAGTAATTATTAAGAAAAATATCATAGAAATTCATGGATGTAGAATAATTACAATTATTGTGATTAAATTAATTGTAAAAATTCATTTCTCTCGTATTTCTAAGAGCTTATAATATCACAAAATTACGACGAATCAAAAATATATCGATGGAAATTCTATCGTGCATTAATTCCTGTTGTCATTAATTGAGAAACAAGCTTAACATCTCTAACACGAGTTACGTAGCAGATATCGTATCTCTGATTAATAATCTATCTGTTTAAAAAGTGGAGCACGTATGCGAAAGGTGAAATGAGAAAAAGAAGAAATGCTGGAAGAGTAAACATCAAACTTTTACGATTGGACTGGCGCTATGGATAAAAGGAAAACGAAACAAGTTGTTCCAAAGTGGAAAACGCGATTCAACGTGGGAATGATATTTGAGTAACGAATAATTTTAATTGGAGAACAGCGTATACATTCACGTGTGCGAAAATAAGAAAAAGAAGGAGGATGGGCAGAAACAAGGAAATGGGATGAAAAAGGATAGGAAAATAAATATGTTTGCTGCGATCCGGAAAATGGAAGTTCGAAATAAAATTGGACTTTTTTTTTTTTTTTTTTTTTTTTTTTTTTTTTTTTTTTTTTTTTTTTTTTTCTTGGATCCGAGTATAATAAATATTTCACTCGTGATTTTTTCTGAAAATAACTGCAATGGGAAGATTCCATTCGCTAAAAGTATTTATGATTGTGAAAAATGTTTAAATTTGAAATATATTTAAAGGATGGATATCAAATATTGATTCAATATTTTAACGTTAATCAACTATCGATTTATCGATCAATCGATAAATCTTTGTTTAAGAATTGATGAATTTTAATTTCTTTTTCATAATTATTTATATTTCATAATTCATATTAATAAATAATGAATATTTTTTGAAAATATATTATTAATCAATGTGTTCATTAATTAAAATTAATCGAGATAAAAGTATCATTCAATCTATTATTAAAAAGATTGGATTGGTTCATTTCGAAATTTAAAATATAGGGAAAAAATTTAGATTTAAATATTCAAATGACACGAAATTGATTAAATTTAATTTTAATTTTGTCCTGGCTATGATAAATTTAATTAATTTTGTGCTCGGTATCATTATTATTCGTTGAAATACAAAGAGATTGTATTAAAGAAATTTAAATTTATGATGAAATTAATTTCTATCAATCATTTTGACAATGAAAAAAAGATAAAATATAATACTCGAATACTTTTCATCATAATAACTACTTATCAATTTTCAATTTATATAACTAAAAATTCCAATTCAATAAATTAGAAAATACTTTAGAATTAAAAATGCTTATTCTATATTCTATTCCTTATCATCTTATCTCAATTCTTTCTTCATCTTGAATATTGGAAAGTATTGAACAGAACTATTCAACTATTCACAATACTATAGATCTCTTATTATAATTTCAAATATTTCACATATATCTAAAATTGAACAAAAAGAAATTGAAAATAACTTTCTCATTCTGATAACACTGTTTGTATCGATATCGATATCGATATCGATAGATATTTAACTTGAAAACTTTGAACACTTTTCTCAAAATATTATTTAAATTCTTCGTGCTATCTATAGAATCTCTCTTCGATCAAATTTATTAAAATAGCCAATTTGTGTCATCGATAAGATAAATACTATTTGTGCTCCTCTTTGTCTTTCACATTTTATTAAAGGAAAATCGATTTATTTATCGTATACCTCGTTCATGCTACAGACAATCCAATCAACCTGGTATCTTCGATTTCAGTCGTATCGCGATTGCGTGCGAAAAATATCGAGCATCTCCTCGATCGAATTCACCGAAACGAAGAGAGATCGATCAGCGGATTCACGAATGCACGACTCCTTTGTGCCTCGTCGAATGGACGTAGCCTGGCTTCTATTCCGGGGATAGATCAGGATCCTCATCACTATGGATGTCGTCATTTTTAGGAAAGGAAAGAGAGAGAGAAAGGTCGAAGACTCGAAGGAGAAGTCCACTATCTCTTCTACGAAGAGCGAAAAAAATTCTAACCCCTCTGGAGAATTTTAATCGACACTTTTATAATCTTTGCACGGCTTTATCGCCTGTGTTCCTTTGCATTGCAGAACTCACTCGTGCAAGACAATGTTTATTAATGAAACAGAGCATCTATCGAAGTTGATTGAAAACCAAGATCAGAAAGAACAATGGACTTTGTGACAACGTGACTTTGTTTAATAATGTTTGCTCATCATCTGTTGGATTTTTCTTTCAGTATGGCTTTATTTCGAGGAATTGTATTATGGTGTACTGTACGTGATGTTTTATTGTATTATTCAAAAAGATGAAGTAAGATTCAAGTAAATTAATTAATACACGAAATGAAGGAATGTGTACATAGAATTATTTTGGAAATTATTGCAGATTATTATAAATTTCTTCATTGTTGAAATTCTCCACAGATTGTAAATTTGAAGAAATAATGTTTAGTTCGATTCATATAATAAATTTATCTTTTAATGAAATTATTTTTCCTGTTTTTTACTAACATCGTGAGAATTTTAAAACACAAGAAATTCATCTAGTTAACCTCCTTTTCCATTCGTACTCAATTCTACTGCATTTCGCATTCTAAATCATCTAATGAACAAACATAACATCCTCGTTTCTGTGTACACAATATTCATTCGTTGTGAAACATTCCATGGGTTGGTGCGTCCGAAGTGGCTATCTCGTTATCCGAGTCTCTGTACCAGTTGTGAAAGAAAAAAAGGAGCGAGAAAGAGACGAAGGAGAGCCATTTCGAGGACAAAAATTCACCAGATTCAACTATGAGACGCGTTCTTGATGCGCTCTTTTGTATTTTCCGTGTATTTTTCGTTAGGTGCATACGAGTGGTTGCATTGTAACAAACTAATTAACACGTAGTCAATATCGTGTACACGAGTTATACAATTTTATTTGGACTAAATCATGATCGAGTCTATTCGATTTGGCCTTCTCCAATATTGAAATTGTTGTATTTTTGAATATTTTTTTAATATATTTTTTCATCCAATGTTAATTTGATTTGTTAATCGATGCATAATTGCTGAATGTTAATCATTTGCTTAGATTTAATATTCTGTTTCGCACAATTTCTTTCAATTTTAACATAAAGTATATTATTTTGTATTATATAATTAATTTGATATATTCAATTCTACATTCACTTCTTTATTTTAGGTGTGCAGATGGAGAAATTAATTAAAAAGCAATTTTCCATACCAATTGATTATAAATAAATACCTGGTTAAATTCTACATTCGATATATTTTATGGAAAATTGTACATTGTTAATAATAGAGAAAATAATATATTCATGTTTTTTCTAAAGAACAAAACAAATATACAAAAATGGCAGTTAAAATTTATTTATTAAATTATAAGTAATTAAACTTTGATGAAAAAGGGCAGACCAAGACAACAGGTGTGACAGAGAGAAATCTATCTCATACATATCCTCATCTCCTTTAAAAAAGCTTAAATAAAAACTTCAATCAACATTTTCGTATATATCAATAAACACATTGTTATTCGATTTTTTAGGAGAAGAATAAAACAAATGGCAAAGAATCGTATGTTAAAAACTAAACACGAAATGTTTAAAAGTATTAAGAAATAACAATAATCCAATAAAAAGAATCTAAGAAAGTAATTGCAACAAACTCAACTGTTTATTAATCAGCTTTGCTGGAAGACCCACTAATATTAGTCAAATAACTGAATCAAATTGATTTCTCCTTATCGTATCGCGACCTTCCTTAAAACCACGCCAGATTATAGAGGTGCAATCGTTAAACCAAGGAAGCCAACAAAAGTGCATTAATTAGCCACAGAGCGAAGTGGCAACCGTCTCGCTCTCTTCTTTTTTCTTTGTTTCCTTTCTACCCACGCTTCCTCCACGTTCGACCCTTCTGCTCTTTTTCTCCCTTATTCTCCCTTGGGTCGATCTCCGGCATTTTTCATCCCTTTTTCTCCCTTTCTCGGCACACCGCGAGCCACTTCTTAAGCCCCTTTTTCCGTACCAGGCTAATGCACGGCGTTTTAACGCATAAGGCAACGTGTCTGACCGGAAGTGCCTCGTATTTAAGATGTCTTCGGATAAGTAATCGATGGAAAGAAAAATGCGGATTTGAATCGAGGATAATGTGATTATTGGAGATTAATGATTAATTATATCACAGAAATATAGTGTATAAATAGAAGAAGTATAAAAATACTATGGTACTTTGTATTATGAAATAACAAAGTTTGTTTACTTTGAAAAAATGTGATAATAAGTCTATTTCTACTCAATTTTTAATTTCGATTAATTTGATAATTGAAACGATGTGCTCACTTTAAAAGAATATAATCGATAATCATCATGATCCTTTATATTGAAAGGTATGGGCTTTTTGAAAATAGAAATTTTATTAAAATCCAACGGGATAATTAATATTATGCAAAATTTATATATTCTCCCATAAAATATGAAAAATTCAGATATCGATGGCTATAATTTACAGCAATATCTATAATTCATGATAACGTAAAATTGATTTTCAGTGCAATGATTTTCAAAAAAAAAAAAAAATAAAATAAATTATTCGATCGTTATGCGATCAGCGCGAACAATTGTAAAACAAGTGGTGCATATATCACGTAAGCGATTCTAAAAACCTTTCGTTTCACTGCGCTAACGAGGTTCTACGAAGGAAGATTTATTTCCCGTTCGTAGCGTGCATTAATTCGTTGACGGGAACGATTTAATACGAATATAATTGGATTTCACTAAGCAACGCGCGACGAGACCTCAGGAAATCAGACAAGATCCGTTCGACTTTTGTTAATATTTATTACTTGTTTCAAAGTGATGTTAAAATTAAAAATACATTATTAATGAAAATATTTAATCTCTTCGAGATTAGGGAAGAATACACACGTTTCGAAGAATAATTAAGAATTTCGTGTAACATTTATATTAAAACTAAGAAAAAAAATGATGAAAATTATACATTTCCTTCTTCAAACACTTTTAGAAAAATTGATTTCAAAGATGAAGAACTTACGAATTCAACTATTTACGAGTTTCGTAAATATCGACTTGAGATTCAAAAGATCTGTATCCAAGGTAACTATCCTTCCCCACAACCATCTCTAATCCAATTCGTCGGCTAATCTTCGGTTTCACCCCAATCTCGCAATATTTGCCCGCGAAAATGCAATCAATCCGGTAAACACGGGCGAAACGTGGTCGACGTCGAATGAAAAAAGAAAGGCGCGGTGGAAATGAACGAGGAGCACAACGACGGAAGGGGTGGAAAAGTAAAGAGAAACACGGGAAGAGCGTGGCCCAGGGGGGGATGGGAGGAGGTAAAAACGATGCAGACGCGAGAACAGCAGCTGCAACGACTGCGCCCAGATGAAAATTCCACTTGGACCGTACACGCGCTCTCTCTCTCGCGCGTCATCGCTTGTAGATCTCATTTCCTAGGCCGGTGCTGCCCGCCACCGACTGTCCCATTCATTCCGTTCGGCCTTTCTTTGTCTACTTCCCGCCGCCCCGTGCTCTTCCACCATCGGCCCGCACTCCGGTCGAGCGATATTAGCTCTGAAAAATTGAACCTTCGACTAACTGCCAATTTCCTACGCTTGTTTCGCCCCAGCCAAATCGACGCGGCCCCTCCGCCTACTTTTTTCGGCCCGAGAACCAAGGGATGAATTATTTTTTTAAACGCAATCGAATCTTCTGAATTACCAAGTTCCACGAAGAGTACAATGAATTGCTCGAAAGTAACTTTCCTTGTGGCGTCATTGAATGATACAGCTGGTAAATGAATTATATCGAAATATAAATGTTGGGGAAATTAATTATGTATTCATACAATGCTTGCTTAAGTGAATCAAATTTTGTCGCGTATTATTTTCATCTAAATTTTGAAAATATCACCTCGAAAGATGTATATATATAATCTGCAGTTAGACTATCGAGAAAATTTTATTATAAAATGAATATTAATGCGAATCTTCTTATCAATGTCTATTCTTTTATCTTATTCATTGTTAATTTTGTGTATGTTGCGTTAAATTTCTTTGGAAATTCAAATGATCGATAATGACTTTTCAACATATCCATTAATTTCAATAGATATATTTGTTCGAAATCAACAAAACTTTGAAGATCCCTGAGTCTACGAGTCTATTACCGTAGATTACTATATCTTTTCAGACGTGATCCTCGCACGGATGTTAATTAACCTTGATCACCGGCCTTGATCCGCAGAAGATCTCTTTTCCCTAAAGCTGGCGTTGTCCTCGATCCGCCCAACAGCGACGAATTAGTTTTCGATCAGCCGTCCGAAATTTCCCCGAGGAGACATTCGGCGAAGTTTTGCCCCGGCCCCACGGGGGAACGGCGCATCGGCTAAGTAATTTAAAATAGCCCGAGATTGACCGAGCCGTTGGTCCAGTAATAATTGAGAGCCGAAGAACGCGTGATCCAAGTTTCTCGGCCGCGTATAGAAGTTTCTAGGTTACGTTCGATGGCTGTTATTGCATTCGGTGGGGGAGGGGGAGGGAAAGAAATGGGTTCGAGGTGTCTGGAGAATTGTCGGGGAGGAATGAGAAACGTTTCTGGACGGAGAGAAATACGTAGTCAATCGATGGAATGCCGCTAGGACCGAGGGGAGAGAGCGAGGAGAGAGACTCGAGTTTGCTTTTCATTCGACGTCAAGCGCTGCCCTGTTTTCTCTGAACGAGTCTCCCCTCCCTTTTCTTATCGTTCTTTATCTCATTCACTCGAGGGCCCAGAAGCAGGGGAAAACTTTTCTTCCCGCGTGGAAAGTTGTCTTCGTACGTACGTAGACGTACATCTCTCCTCGTGTTTTTCGTGTCTTTCCGTTTACACCCGATTTCTCATCACGATGCTTTTTATTTTTTTATTTCTCGAGAATTAAAATTATCGAAGGGAGAAGTTTCACTCACGGCCTCGCTTTTAATTCGACGCTTTTAATTTGAAATTGAAACTCCATCGGGGACGAAAATTTAAGGGAAGATAAAACCTCGAATTCTCCGAGCTATTATCGTTAATTAATTGAAATAGAGCTAGAAACTGATTGAAATAGAGTTGCAACAATAACAAATAACAATTAGAAAAATTACGAAATTCTTTAAAATCTACTCGAATGAAGAATAAAATATTACTCGAGTATATTTCAATTATAGATCTTCAACGTCACAATGAGATTAATTTTTAATAATAATTAAACAACATTCTCGATTCGAAATTAACAATAATCCAAGACACATATAATACTCTTGAAGAAAGAATAATTCCAACAGCAAAGGAGGGTCAAAGAATTCGAGGAAACCGGTGTATCAGTGATTTCAACGAAACTTATTCAACAAGTTTCATCCAACTAAAACGTCGCCATTTTTTAAACGTCGAACCCGATAAGCGTGGCGAGGCGAATTCACGATCACCGGCCAATAATCGTAAACGCATGTAACAGGTCTTGGGAACTCGTACGTAAATCGTCGCTCACACTTTTTACGAGAACGAAAAAGGAGAGGGAGGAGAAGAAAAAGGAAATGGAAAATGGAAGATGATGTTTACATCGTGTTATCGCTTGCATATCAACGAGGAAAGAAATGGATATACATCGAGAGGAGAAATTTTTACACGAGCATTACACGATATTACGATCGCGATAACGCATTATACGATTGCGATTTTACGACGCCGGCTTTTATACGCGACGCGAAGCGTATCCACGAGGCACGCCTATGCCTATGTATAAAATATAGGTGGCCTGGCAGTAAATCAAGCGCGGAGGAGAATCCACCGAATACGTTGAGCCGCAATAAAAATTCCTGTTACCGTCGTGGTTTGTCTGTGTGTGCTCAGGTGGAGGCGGAAAAGCTACTTTGCCCGTGAGCTACTAATGCATCAGGTTTTATTGTTTATCGACTTGTCTGATGCGCCATCGATTTAACTTCTCAACCATCCACGGATGGAGATTGTACGAGAGAGAGAGAAATTTCGAATAGAAAAAATATCTTTTTATATCTCTTTCTCTATTCTTCAGAAATCGTGCCGTTAATACGTAGGATGAAGTTAGAAGAATATTTGTATTATTGTAATCACGTAAATTATCGATCCAGCATGAAAAGTAGATATTGATTAATATATCAATTTTCACGATATATTCCTAAATGGAAAAACAAATTTTCTAAATATCAACTATTAAATGCAAAATGAAGGAAAAATGTAACGAAAACACGATCTCTCTCTCTCTGTGCAAAAGAAAGCAAATTAAATCTTCGCAGCTTTAAAATCCCCATAAATATTCACGACGATTAATATCAATAAATATTGGAGGAGATATGGCGCGATCTGAATACGCGATATACTCATTTACACGGATTGAACAAGAGGGATGGAAACATTAAAACGTTAAACGCGGAATATATCGAAGGCACGTATTACATTAGCGATACATGAATATACAAACGAGTTTAATCGTGGCCAATGCGAATATACACCTTCGAACTTTCGTCCGTTAATCGAGTTTCCATCGTTTGTCGGCCACCTTGTTTCCTGAACAAAACCAAAGAATAATTACCATCGAACGTATTGATTCCATCGTGTCGCGCAAATAGAACCGCGCTGGCCGAGATATTAAGCATCAACGTGTGCGCGATAAATGTGTAGAGGGAATGCGGGATAATAGTATGGTGTCGTGGAAACAGTGAGGCCAATTTATTCACCGGCGTTTCCCCTGGACGAACAATAGAGGCCTATAACACATTCATCGGCCTTTTCTAACACGAGAGGGCACGCATTGATCATTGTTCCAATATGACAATGATCCATTTTACTTGTGACAAGGGAGGATTGATTATCAATTATAGACGGATAATAATCATCGATTTTCCTCCTCTCTCCCTCCTTCTCCGACTTGTTTTTCGAATTATATTTTTATGAGATCGTTTATCATCGAAATTCAGTTTCTCAGTTATTAATAACCGATATTATATAGATTAAGTTGATAATTTGTAATTTTGTAATATTAAGAAGATAGAATCAATATTTACACGAATTTCAGGTAGGGAGGTTTAATCCTTTGCTAATCTAAATATGCCTGTCAGGCATAGATAATGTTAAAGTTCAACCCTTTCCAACATTTTAGCCCTGTATTCCAATTTATTTCTAATATATTCTTATGGGATTTGAAATGTAAGATTTTAACTACGAAATTATACATAGAAATAATATTATTTATAAATTAATAAATTTATATAGAAGCACAAATGTTTATATAATCGTTTTAATTTATTTCTTTCTGAATTTATTTATATTTATTATTTCCGTTTTCATAAATGCTCAAATAATTTAAGGTAACCATAAATTCGCAAATTCGCTTCTAAATTTATCAACAAGAAGCAGAGAAATTGTCGAAAACATCTTCAAATTTTCGTTAAAAATATTAAAATTAGAATTCTATAAATATAATGTAAAATTCGATAAAAATATATACGTGAAACGTGGTTGGAAAATTGTCAACATTCGCTCCTTCTATTCTTCAATATGATTTTTGATGCGCAATAACACGACACACGATGGTACATCATTATATCGTAATAAGAAGTCGGATTTGCTATACAACCAATCCTCCCCTTCTCGTCGTCTCGCTTTCCGTCCCCTTATCCAGCTTTGTCGTTGCTTTAACTTTACGATCCGCTGCAACCATAAACTCGTTCTATCGAAAATTACGGCCGGATGTCCAACGAGAGCCAAACTGGAACTAATATCAAGAAAATTTTTCATCTACCATGCGAATATTGGCATCAAAGTGATGCATATTGTCCACTTTCAACTTCATTCAAAACTTCATCCGACCTGTATTAATGAACAGCCTGTTGTAATTTCCTTTTGGAAATGGAAAAATGGAACGCGCGATTACTGCTGAAAGTAAAAGAAAAATTCGTGCAAAATCGTGCACCAGGATGAAACTGAACAAGCGTTGTAATTATTTCTTTAACAAATTTAACATGTTCGATGATCAATTGATAACTGTTTTAAATATAATCCATTCTATATAAAAACACTTCTCTCATTGTCGATTCTTTTCATTCTTCGATTTCTTCAATCTCAGTATCCGCAATTTATCGTTATCTTGTTCTTTATCGATTAAAATATATCGTACGAATCTGTTTTTGAAATGAACAACGATTAAAAGTCAGATGTCATCACTATGGTTCAGAATGTTTTTTTACGAGAACGTTGAACGTGTTAAAAACAGATATTAAAGAAACATGGCATCCCTTATTCAATACTCATGTAAAAGAGTATGCGAAAGGGATGAGACATGGCGTGTACCAGGACGAACACACACTTCGCTATACTTTATCTCCTTCTTATAAATGAAACAGGTTATTTATTATCCAATAAAGAGACACTGTTGGTACGCGACACCCTTGCGGATACTTTGCCGGGGTTGTATCCTCTGACGTGTAAATATCGAGGTTTCCCCGTGACTCCCTCCTGAGAGTAGCCAGACACATTTTATCTTTCACACCCCTTTTCTATACTACATATTTCTCATGCCGACTGAAAACATTTCAAAATAAATATTGCATTAACCGTGATTTCATACATTGAATGATAATTATTGAGAAGAATAACAAAATACTATAAAATTACATATCATTAATAAAACAATGGCTCATTTCATTGATTTTGTAGTAAATCATTTACAATCCCATTAAGATTATAAACGTAGAGGTGCTTGGTATATACGAGTAATATTAAGTAAAAATTATAAAAAATTGTATTTGATGATGCATTTAATATTTCTCTTTTTCGTATCAATCGACGTTATTTTAGTATCATTTAAATTATACTAAAACAGTCAAGTCATATATTATTTGTCGGCCAAGGCCATTTTCCTAATTACGAATCTGCCTCTTGCTGCCTCGCAATAATAACACTCTATGGACTCTCAGCTTTTGTCACATCTTCCTTTCATTCAAATAATTAACGCTGCACTCCGTTCTTTCTTTAGTTCATGAAGTGCCACGAAGAGAAGTTGCAGCATAGTGACGTAACCAAACCAAGTGTCTCAGAAAGCGAGTCAGTCTTTCAAAGAGAGACCAAAGTTTTGTTTCAAATATAAATGTTTAAAAGTTCAAGAATATTATTTTGCAAGTACATAAAGCAACGTTGTTTTGATCCTTTCCACTTCTTTTCGCATTATCGTAAATTTCTTTTCGAAAAGAATTTTTTTATTGTATCTTATGCATTAAAGGAATAATTCTCTACCATTTCTCTTGATTTTTGATAGAACAGCTTCTAATGCTTGAATCAACTTTTACAATTTTTTTTAAATTTATGAGAAGGTACTTAATAAATTCAGTATTGATGTTATACGATAGCAAATCTTCTCACATTTAAAAATATTTGCATTCTAGGTCCATCTAGCGGATTAACAACAAATTACTCGTTCTTATTTCGTTTTCTTTATTTCCTATAATATGCGTACCTTTGTTTCTCTCTGAATATGAAATGTATATCGTATTATTTTCCTTTTCTACATTATCTAATGTAACAAAAGAAACAGTGAAAGCTTTTCTAACGTATACACACACGATCTACGCTCTATAACCAATTCATCCCACGTGGTGTGCATCACAATCAACTTTCGATGAACCCTTCCAATTCCAAGTTGCACGCTTCTCGAAGAACCTGACTCGCCAATAATTCACCTCTAAATGGTACAACATCGAGATCTCCTGTATTCGAAGAGTCACGTATTAAGTTGGATCTCGGTATCCTCGATTCTCTGTTGAACGACTTAGCTCCACCCGTTCTTGAACTTCCGCTGTTTCGTGGCATTCAACGATCAACTACTACGTGAGCGAGTGCGCGCATGCGGAACAAAAAGTTCGATTGCAGGAACGATTGCAACGCGAGACACGGTTTCAACCGTTCCAATATCTTAAATTGCTCGCGGATAATCGCATCTCGCGGAAAGATTTCGCGTCGTTTAACTGGCCGGCTCGGTTTTTATCCAACGCGAGGGAGGGAAAGAAAAAAGACGCGGTGAAAAGACGCGTACTCTTGGAAAGCTTGACAAAGCGGATTTAATTAAAACTTTCCAACGAATCGAATATAGCCCCAGGATATTTTCGGCCAAATGTATATAACCGGTTTCCAAGTTCGTGGAAAGGGTTGAAGGCAAGGAGTTGACCAATGCTTCGAACGAAACTTACGAAGATTTCGATTCTTCGAAACAAAGGGAAAAAATTATACGTCGAGTGGCAAGAAATTGGCTTTCTAGATTTTTATTCGAGAAACTTAGATACTTATGAAAAAAATATCGTTCGTTAGAGTTCAAGAGAAATGTTGATTTAATGCAGAAAATTAGAAAATAAATTTTCTTTATTTCACTCAGGCTTATATGAGCTTCTTTCATTCCAATTGCATCCCTCCAACAAACTTCATTTCATTTGTACTAATTTTGAATTAAGAAAGTTATCGCTATAATTAACAATTAATCAAACGTAATCTTTAATTTTCGAATATATCTTCAATTTAAACCCGAAGTTTCTTAAAACTTCAGTACATATCATTGGATTTCCCTTTTCATACGGAATATATAAAGACGTTTGACTAGAGCAGAAGATCTATCATCTTGCACAAAATGAAACGAAGCCAAGAAATTAATTGATTCATTCGTAGGCGAGTTTTCTTGATTTAAAAGTCTTTTAACAGTTTTTAAATTATATTGTTAAAACATTGTATGCATCGTTTATTTGACGAATTAATGAAATTGAAAAAAAAAATGAGAAAGACGAAGCTTTTAAAAATATTTATTGTTGGAGTTCGTTTCATTTAACACTCTGAATATGGGAACATTTATTACCATTAGTGGTGGGCATAATGGATCGTGTGTATTGGAAAAATATAACAATAGTACATGATATTGCGTGAAACAATAGGCGAACATAACAATAGTTATTAAATAAAAATTTAAAAATTGATATGGAACCGTCAAATTGTTTGTGATTACTTGCTATTTCTCTTCTACACAATTTTATTCTTGTATATTCTATCCATTTGAAATATAATAGAGGCATATTGTGAAATAATCAACAATATTATGAATCTCTTTCAGCTTTGTTTCAATCAAAGTTGAAATTTATAAATTGATACGATAATTTATTTTGGATAATTTATTTGACAAAATTATTAAATTAAAAGGAACATGATATAAAATTTCTTTTGAAATATTGAACGCGATTAAAAAATGATATATATACTCTTTTTTAAATAAATATCTTTCCCAAACAGAAATAAATGAACGTTTCTAATAAATAACTAAGAATTAAATGAAGATAATCGTTTTTAAAATTATGAAACTTGATAAAAAAAAAAAAAAAGTACACAAATTTGTCGCGTCTTTTTAACTTCTTTACTACGCGTGTTCTATGCGCGAACTTACTACCAAGTTTCGAACTGCAGCCGATTGATTTTCTCTTAACTTGATCTCAAGTTATTCTCCCGGGCATGCTACCAGCCTCGAAGATCTTTCATGGGGAAGGCGCATCATGAAGAAGTTTAATGAACAGGTTAAATTAACCGATGGAATCTTAAAGTTTTACGACTCCTCGGTTCCGCTATTTCATTTATAATCTTTATACTCCCGAAAGTCAAGTGCATTTCGATAGTATCTATTTGAAAAGAAACCAAACTGGTTTTAAGAGAAAAATTAAAATATTTTATCGGTCACTTATAGATATAACTCTCGATTAGATAATTTAAATGGTTTAATTATTTTTGATGTAACGAATTTTTTACATAGTTTATGATTATTCTTTATTTGAAAAGTTATTTTGAATTTTAATTTTTCTATATTTATTTGGATTCCTTTTTAAAATAATACTTTTACGATATCTTTTTTCCTCGCAGTATATTATAAAAATGAATTTAGGAAATGAAACATTTTTAATACCTTTCCACGATTAAAAGTTTCCGCAAGATTGATTAAAAAGATCTGATAAATATGAAATTATTAGTTAAAAATATCTGTGAAAAGAAGATTTTCAAATGGAAAAGTATGCTTTCAATAACGATATTTGACCATTTACCATAAAGCAAGTGAAAAAGGGGAGGAAGAAAAATGTGAAAAGAATATTCTAACTAAAGTTTTCACTTCAAATGTAGTTAATCGTCCTTAATTGAACTTATTAAGAAAGTCTTTCAAATGACACCCTCTTCCTGATTTTCAAACTGCTTTTAAGAACCGTTTCCATTATAAATCCATTGCGAAAATACTTATTAGACATTGAAGATCGTTTCTCATTGAAATGATGGTTCTCTTCTTCTTATCAATTTTCGAAATTCTGCGGTAATCGGTCGAGAGCGAAATAATTTTGATCCTATTGAGCGATATTTTCAAAACAGAGTTTCAAGTTTTCAAAAACTGAAATACAGTATTTCGAGAAACGTAAAAGCAGAGTTTGCGAAGAGCGGTCAAGAGATAAGACGTAATGAAAATACTCGCTTCTTCCTAAGATAAGCTTTAATGCTTTCTACTGTATGAATGTGTATGTGGGTAGAAACCCTCCAGTTCTCACATGTTCCCTTTGAAGCAATATTACGAGAAAGAGGAAAAAGTGTATAATATAATGATTTCATAAATAATCTTTTTCCGTGGAAATACGTGCAGGATGTTTGGCTCGAGATATCTAAAAATTTAATTAAATTTTTTTATCTTTAAATTAAAATAGTATGAAAATCAAGAATAAAAAAATTTCGATTCCCTTTTTTTTAATTCTAATAAAATTAAAAAAATTTAAACTCTTCTAATCTTAAAGATAATCTTATTTAAACCTCTCTGGCAGCTGTTCCAAATTTAAACGTGTCCCAAAAATTTATCTTATATTAGATTTAAGTAAAAGCATATATTTCTCTTCAAATTTTCGATATTTCATAGGTCTGATCGACTAACCTCATGCATAACATATTCGAAAGCTACATCAGACATTTTAATGTTTATCGTCTTTCATATTTATATACGCGACACTTTCAGAATTTCGAATCATCGATGCATTAAGATTAGCATGTAAAATTCTGCAAGCTCGCTTGGTATTCGTAGATTTCAAACGTGCCCTTTCTCGCCATTTTATTTCCAAAGATTGCGTTTCATCCTTGGAAACAAATCTCGTTTCTAACCAATCTTCTTATTTCCTTTCCAAGTATTGGAAATACGTATTTTTTGAAATAAGAAGCACAGAGTGCGATCAAGATACTAATATTGTATTGATTTTCGCCACGCAAAGGTTTAATAATCGTATATCAAGAAAAATTGGCACGCTGTCTGGGAAAATTATAATGCTTAGTTCCATTCCACGATCTAAAATTATTTTATATCATTGACTGGTGTATAATCAGAGATATGGTTATCCAGTTATATATTGTTGTAGAAATGTGGCAAGTTTGCTCGTTTCTTGATATTTTCGTGATATTCATCGATGAAATTTATGATGGTATAATTTTATGTTGCTGATAGTTTCGTTGATTTTTAATATTTCTATTATTCTTGTTTATGATTCTATATTTCCAAATCATAATGATACTTATATATTTCTCAAATCCAATATTCATCACTTTTTTTTTTTGGCAACAAACACTTCTATATTCGTTCAGAAATCCAATATCCCTCGCCAAAAGTTTCTTATTGCATAATTCATTTTCTGCCAATACGACTTTTCAATGAAAGTTAAATTTCTGCTTGAAATTTTATTTATTTGAGTCTTGATTCAAGGTTGGAGAGCTAGATCTCAAAGGATTAATGCATTTGTGGATATATTGTTACTATTTTAGTTTTATTATTATCTATATAAAATTTATCACGTGCAAAATTATAGGATATCTTATATCTTCCTGATTATTCTTTTTTTTCATTAATTTTTTCGTTATTCTTATTGAAAAAAATTGATTCTATATCTATTTAATTCTGTTCCACTATAGAAAAAAATTAATAGAAATTAGAATTCTAAATAAATCTGAAAAATCCATTTTGAGTTCTCTAACTTTGTTAATTATTCTTTCCGAATTTCGAAAAAAGGTATTAAACAGATTAAATAAAATATACACGTCAAACTCACGTCAGGACTAATAGGATTTCGCAATTTTATTTTCACGATGTCCAAAGGTAAAGGAAAAAAAAATCTAAAATATTTCGTTGAAAAATCAATATAATCGACGACCGAAAATATTATATACTATAATCGATTTTCACACTTGAATTGAAAAATTACTTTTATAATCAATATTCTCTTAAAAATCCTATCCTCGAAGATTCTCATTCCACGATAATTTTAATATCTATCCTAATAATATTCCATACATATACTCAAATACTATTTATCTTTAAATTAATTCTAAAAATTCTATCATTCGCGAGAAAAGATGCAGAAGTAACAACGAGAAGAAGAAAAACAGAGGCACAAAGAAAAGAGGGGGAGGGAAATGGGAGAAAAAAAGGAGGGAATATACATGCGATTCATCCGAAACGCGTCGAATAAAACGGATTCACCGCGGGAACGTGAACATGCATCACAGACTCGATAGAATACCTGTTCGGATTATACCTTTCCTTTTTCGACGCTGCCCGATCCACTCACGCCGGATTTCTTTCTCTGTCCCTTTATCCGCTTTCTTCATTTCGCTGTGTGTAACTTGCACGCGGCCGCGATGATCCCATCTCCTCCTCCACCTACGGTTTCTCCTTCGACCTACGCGCGCGCCCTTATTGAGCAGACAAACCTCCCCTTCCTCCGTCGTTACGAAACAACTATCCTCGAGATATACCCAGAAATTCTTTCCTTTCTCTCCTGTATATATATATATACGTTTTACATTTCTCTCCGTCTCTCTTTCTAATATTACGCGTGGTTACGATCCGTATGTTGCGATGCCACCCTTAATATCGAATATTACACCGATAAGGGAGCGACATTTGTGCGACGTCTCGATTGAGTCAATTTGCTGTTACAGATGTCACGTGATGGGGGCAACACGTGTGTGTAAGGTTTAAGCTTCTTTTACTTCAATTTTGCGTAGGAGATTTCTTTTATGTAATGAATAAAGTTTAAGAATAATAAGATGAAAGTATGGTTTAATTTGTATATAATGATTATTTGATATTAATTTCATGACATTATTTTTTCTATACTTTCATTGTTTGATACTTGCAAAAATATTTCTTTTAATCTATGCAGAGTGATTCGTTAAATATCACTTCGATTTTCATCATTGTTATTATCTGTAATAAAGGATTTATTATTTCAAAAATCTATTTTTTTTCTTTTCTTGTTATCAATAATCTGATAATTTCATTCTTCAGAATATATATATATTGAATTCATAAGTTTCTTTTTTTTTCTGATTTCATTTGTCTTCGTTTTATTCTTCAAGCATCTCCCTCCACCTAACTGGTGTCAAATTTATACGTAACAAAATAAACAAGGTGGACGAAATCAAAACGATTTTCACGACGTAAATTACAATTGCGTTAATTAAATTGTACAGGGAACGAATACCGAGGAACTCCAGATTTCACTTTCCCCGTATGAAAGCTGTGCTTGACTACGAGCAACGGGTTGAAGGGTTGCAACTGAAAGGGTGCGAGTGACATTTTATTAAGTGCAGAGTTTCATGCTTCGAAGCGATTTAGGTGTACACTACGCAGCACAAGTTTCATGTCGGCCACCAACGTGGAGTTAAATCATTTGAATCTTGTAAGGCGGCCGGTGATTTAAAGAGGTCTCATTTTGGACCCATTACCCGTACCCTATGCCTGTTCGCGGCTTCCTACGCTTTGTAATTATGTATCGTTGTTACTCCAAGATCGCTTTAAGGTAACGCTTCATTATATGGGGTGTGCTTATTTTACCGATTGCAGACGCGAACATTCTATTGTACAGGATTTCTCAAAACAAGTGATTGACTCTAAAAATTAAATCGAAAAGGAGAGAAAGGATTTTATCTAAGGCTTTTTGAGCGAATGAAATTTGAAAATGTTGACAGTGTTAGTATAATTGTAATAATATAATTTTGAATTGGAGGAAATTAATTATTTGTGGGAAATTTATTGTGTGAAAAGAAGAGAAGAATTAAATGTGGAATAAAAATTTCTTGGAAGATAAAATTGTGAAAAACTTGTTTATTTCTTATTGGAAAAAATTAAGATTGAATGATTAGAGAAGTAATCAAATATTCAATGAATTTTCAAATTCGATTTTTTGAAAACTAAATTCTTAAAAGAAAAAATTTTATTTCCTCGACTTATCTTTGTATACAAAAATTTTCTCTTCTTAACACCTTTTCTGAAACACTCTGTGTACCATTATAGAGATGATTTAATTGAGCTTGAACTGCATTATGTTCGTGTGATTGCATTATTTGTTTCTCTAAAGAGATTTACACAAATAAATAAATCATCGTATTATTGTTGCATATGAAATCACTGATTTTACAAATGTGTTAAATTCTTCAATATTTAATGATTAAACGTTTCATTAAATAATATTTATTATTATTCCGTTAATAATATTTATTATCAATACAGAGTTTCGAATTAGTTAAGTATATTATAATCAGTGTTTCTTCATTGATTTATTTTAAAAAAGAATATTGTGATTTATTGAGTAAAAAAGTAATTGAAAAAGTATTTGAAAAATGTATAACATTTTGATAAACTTTAATCTATCAAATTTTATCTATGCATTTCTTTACGATACGTTCTAAATAAATTTTAAATAATTATTTAATCTTCAAAAGGAAATTATTTCTCCAAGTACAAAGTATTTTAAAAGCATGCAATTAAATTTTTATTCCACTTTCTTTAAGGGATAAAAGGGGATTATATAAATATAGAAACTTCTACTCTTGAACAGAAAGAAATTGAAACAGATAGATATTAACGATATTATTAATAATCATATTCGTTAATAAACTAAAATGAAGTGCGTTTTAACACATACCTGTTCCTTTTTCTAACGAATCGTAACGCGAAATAATCTACATTCTATAAACAGAGAAATAAAAAATAATTAAACTTCCAATCCAAGTTAGTTTAAAGTAGTAACAGTTAATTTCGAAATAAAATTAAATTTCTTTTTTTTTCTCTCGATTCAAGACATTAAATAACAAGACAAAGTTGTGCTTCTTTAAAATTATAAGACAGTTGATGTTGAGAACAGGTACGACCATTCTCCTCCTTTCGTTTTTCCCGGCGATTGTTTAGCCGCGGAATATTCTTTATTTCGATAAGAAAGTTTAATTCAGTTCCCATGAAGTTTCGTTGAAAAATCGAGTTCACGACGAGATCGTGTCGTTCTCTCTCCACCACCCACCACGGAAATATAATATTGTTCTATAATCCTCGCGTTATGTTGAACCGAATTGCGTTGCCTCGAAGAATCAGACTGTCTGAATATACGCTCCTCGTCAGAAAGTTAAGAAAGTTTTGTCAGAATGCGTTCCCACCGTAATACATTTTCGCTAACTACATTACTTCTAAATTGGATTGGGGGGGAGGGGCAGTGGGTGTGGTGGAATTAAGTAAGAGTGGAATTTCGCTCTTAAATACCGGCCATTGCTGTACATATATTTTCTTGTACACATCTACGTATATATATATATATATATATATATACACCTATAATAACACGAAAAGGATAGAGAAATAAGCAGATATTGTGATAAATTTAAAAGACATTTCCCCTTGAAATACAAGTTTCGTTTCGAAACATTTTCTGGAATAATACATGCAATGGATAATTGCATGGATCAAAACTGAAGACACACCGTGTATAATTATTCTTATTTCGAATAACTATAAATGACAAATTAAATATTCTTACACGAGACGATAATTTCAATCGTAATTTTGTTAAAATTCTTCGAAACTATTCACGACAAACCTCGATCAATTCTCGAGGGAAAAAGAAGAATGCCGTTTCTAATTTCCTCGCCCGTTCAACACGATAATTAAACCACGATAATTAATACTATAGAAATAGATATCCATTTCTAGGAATCCAGTCAACCGTATAGGCGTCCAATAATAAAGGAAATTTTCGAGAGGGAGTTTCCATGAAACGTAATATCCTGTCCACGGGAGAAGAGTCGAATCGTTTCGCTCGAAAGAACTACCTAATTCACCTTTCACGCCATTGCAAGTTCGCCTTTTATTCCACCACGATGCCATTTCCACACACGTGTATACACACACACACACACCACGTTATACGTCCTCGAATCCTCAATCCGCGAGATTGAAAGCAGAGAGTTCGCTGTTTCGTCTTTGTCTCTATGGTTCGGAGTGCACCTCCCTCCCCCCCTCCCCCACCGATAGTTTTCTCCCTTTCAGCCGGGAAGTTGGAGGCAATTTCGTTGGAGTGGCCAGAAACTTCGCACGATGCTATCTCTTATCGAGCGTGGCCGATGGCGGCGGCTCGTTAGCCATTTGCACCTTGGCCGTGCACAAGCCGTCGGTTGGCTGTGTTAATTAACCAGCTGCTACGGTTTGTCCTACCGAAAACATCGCTCCCACGTTGTTTGGGAATTACCTGGTCAAACAGAATGCTTGATGCGAGCAGTCCACCATGTAACGATACATAGCGAATCTGATATTACCGATTATTGGCAAGGGATAATGAATACGATTTTGGATTTATCAAGTTAACAACGGTTTTAAATTGATCGTTAATTTTACACGATCTTTCGTGTTATCCTTTGCGCGCCATTGATGGAATATCTCTTTCTAATCTATCTAGAGAACATATTTTAATAAATAACACGATGATTTAATTTTATTATTCGAGTACTTACGTTATGATAAAGTTTTCCCGATATCTCTTATCGAAAACAAAAAATCGTGAAACGATTGCCCCGTAATATTCGTAATTGCAAAATCAATGAAAATCAGTGTTGATTCTCTCCAGTTGGCGTAATTTTATTTTCCGTTACGAGACAAAACGAGAACTCGATTCCAGATTAACATCGCTGTAATCCCTCGCGTGTTATCGTTGCGTATATATGTATATACGTGGGAATATTTTCACGATATTTGGCAAATTTGCGCTCAAAAAAGGATGAAAATTGTTCCAATGATCAGCTCTATTGCCGGTTATTACACGAGCACATATGGGGGAGGGAAGGGAACACGGAATTACTCCCCCTCCACGATTAAATGCATGGCAACGCACCCGTGTTCCTCCGAATCGTTAATCACTTTGTAAATAAGCGGCGTTTATTTGATTACAGGCTGTGGCCGACGTATGCCAGTGCGCACAACAACCTCGGAACACTCACGGTGGGCGATCAAGCGGAGCAACACTTTTTGGCAGCAATACACGCTCAACCGGGCCACGTGAACGCTCATTATAATCTTGGCCAGCTTTACAGGTCAGTTTGTAAAAAAAAAAAAGAAAGAAAGAAAGAAAAATATTAAGCGACAAATTGAATTAAACGTGGAACATTTCTCTATCATCTGTTTTCTTTTAATAATTGAAATGATTTCATCAATAATTGATTGGATAGAATTCATTTTTAATTATACACGTTTGAAAAATATATATTCTTCTGCTTGAAAAATTCAAGTTTAATTTTTAGATAAGTGAAAAGTTTATGATTTTTCCGAGTTTCTTTTCTTCTTTTTTCTTTTCACAAACTCTCGCTCGCGTTTCTTCATCAATTTCAATATCGATACTCGAATGATTCAAAAGCGAATTTCGTATTTCCAAAGAGATTCATTCAATGTTTTATATGCAAGTTTCGTCAAAATCGGAATTTTTCAGATTACCTTAATATCTCCGTGAAATGTATATTATATATATATATTTTACAACTAATCCATTCGAGCAAGAAATAAACAAAGACGCACCACCTGAAACAACAACAAGTTAAAATCTAGGATAATTCGACTGAATGCCCCGGGGTCTAATGAAGTCTCCCGTCGCGCGGAGCGGACAAAATTACGAGAAGAATTCCAAATCCACCTCCGTTCCACTTTATTAATGATATATCGAGGCAATGGTATACCGAAGTACATGCGCCGCGATAATTTAGCGTGGCAAGGTAATTCTGGCGGCGTGGTCAAAATTAAACTTTAATTAACGCCTCCTGCCTGATAAATTAAAGTTTAATTGACGGTGGGGGCGAGGCGTGCGTGCGTATACGCCCGCCATAGTTCGTCCACTAGATCCCCCCCTCCCTCCCTCCTTCTCTGTACTTCCCTATTTTCGTCTAGTTCCGGCTCTGGAGGGAAAACAACGCCCATAAATTTTTCGCCCTTCCAACGGGAAGGAATTTTACGCCGTTAAATCCTCGGAAGCGTGGCCTGCGGATTACCAAGCTTATGAACCGGGATTCGAAGTCTTGATGAAACGAGCTCGTTCGCAGATCATTGATAACTACTGTAGTTTGGCCGATAACGGGTGAAACTAGTTTCTCAGTTTGCCAGCAATGAGGATTTGAGTAGTGGGTGAATTGATTGTTGCAACCCGTTGCAAATGAAATGGGAGAATCAACACTTTGGGGGTTAAAGTAGTGAATATTTTTAGGTTCTTCTGGTTTATGAATATAATTTTAAATTTTTGATTTAATAAAATTAGGCCGATGTTGGTTTTAATGCGTGTATTGGAATTTTTTATTTTTAATCTCGTTTATTTATCGCTTATTGTTTTTCTTCGTCATCATTGATTTACAGACAGAGAATATTTTTGAAAAGATTATTAGTATAATTATAGGAGAAATGTTTACGAAAGAAAAATGTTCCCGTTAGAATATAATATTAATCATAATTATAAAATATTATATTAACGATTTTGTTTACGCTTTTCAATCATTGAAAATCAATGAAATCACGCGTCATTTTTCATTCGCTCGAATCCCACGCGAACCGAATTTAATTATTTTTTATAACCAATAATTTAATCACTAATACATACAATAATAATATAACGTATATGCATATACGTTACACCTTTCAAAATAAAATTAATATCGTATAAATCATATTGGAATTTTATAAAAATCAATTACTTTAATTATATCACTTCTTTTAAAAAGTAATCAAGTATATTAATGTTTAGTTTAAAAATAAGATAATTTTCTATTCTTCAAACATTAGTCACATTTCACCGTTTCATGTAATTTGATCAAGTAGCATGGAGATGTTATTAGATCATTTGGAATCTGCTGGTCATTTAGAGAAAATTGCATTAACCAGTTCACGCGAAATTAGCGTCATGGATAGTGGCATTTCACGGAACGGTGAAACACGCAGAATGTACAATGATGTACAGGGATACCTATAATGCGTTAAAAGCAAGTACAGACATTCATATCTTGATTGTAATCATATTACAGTTCGTGAGAATGATCGTCATACATGATTGGAATAGGTTGTCATAGTTAACACAGTTGAAACATGTCTGAAATGTAATTGCTAATAAATCATTACAAACGAGTTATATAATTCTCCCATTTACAAAATTAACCGTATTAATTTTTATATTAAAAAAATTAAGTATGAAATTTTTATTAATAATTTGACATCGCATCATTGTACAAATTTGTACAAATTAAGTTGACTATTAAATTTTCTGCTAAATTTCCTGTATTTTGAGTAACTCTACCATTATGTTATAATTTATTCTCTGAAATTTGGAAATTTGATTATAAAAAAAAATATATATTTTCAAATTAGGAGATCAAAATATATTTAAATTAATATTTATTTTTAAAGGAACTGTAATCTATTTATAATATAACATTTAGGTTGTAGAGCCACTATATACTCGAGTATAACTATATTGAGTAACATAGAGTCTTCATTTCGCGATCCATTATTGGTTCCATTAAAAATTTAACGTAACCCAATATTGATCTCAACCTATGGAACTTGAGAATTTTATATTTTTTCCTTTTACATTTTTAACGTCACCGGTGTTCCATTTTTCGACGCTATATATATATACATCTATGAATATTCATTTCGATTCCTAACAAACACGAAGTCTACATCACCTCTATTAAACCGATGAAACTGAAACGATATGATTTTATTTCCCAGGAAAACGAACAGGACAGAGGAGTGTATACGGATGTTGCAAAAATGCGTATCCTTGGATCCAGCGTATACACCAGCCTATCTGGTCCTGGCGAGGTTGGCAACCGGTCCAACAGCGGGCGCACTTTTGCGACACGTTGTTCGACTACAACCACGAAGCCCCGACCATCTCACGGAATATGCTTCGTGGCTGTACCAGAATGGTAAGTGACAGTGGTGGAACGGCTAAATGGCTTAAAATGGGATAAAGGCCGACGGTTCCCGTCGCGACGCTCCAAAGTACGGGGTTAAAGTAGTTTAAAGTAGAGGAAACAACATCTAAACTCTGACCGCGTAACGACCACCGCTTTATACTCACGCCAAATCGTCGTTCGTCTCTTCAGGCAAATGGCTGCCCTCCCTCAAGTACTATCTCAAAGCCATGGAGATCTCGCCCTCGCACAGATCGTCGCTTCTGGGAACGGTCAGGATACTGAGGTCGCGGGGTCAGTGGCCAAGGGTGCATCAACTCATCACCAGGTGAGTCAATGTAACGAATATAATCGGCGATTTTTGCAATTTTCAAAGTTGTTGCAAATATGTTGGTTAATTAAGTAATGGTGAATGAAAGAGGAAAAGAGATAAAAGTTGATTATATTTTTATTAAATCTCAAGTTTGTCATCTTGATCATTTATCCGTTGAAAAATTATAATTGTTATTTTCAGATTGAGAAATGATGAAGTATTAGAATTCTAATATCTAATACTTCATGAATTAACTAATTTCTTCTATTTTTAAATTTCTGACATTATAATTAATGTCTGAAAATGACAGATTATATAGAAATGGGAAAGAGATTATAAAAATTAAGATTTTATAAATTAATTTCTTTTTTTTTAAATTTCTGACATTCTTAATGTGACATTGATAGCTGACAATCATAATTAAGGATATTTTTCATCTCATTGTTAATCTTAGTTAATCTTAACTAAGATTAATCTTAACTAATCTAAATTAATTTAATCGAATGATATTCAGCTATCTATTTTGATATCAACCAAAACTTTGACAACAAATTCTACTTATAACATTACTTAATTCGTAATGTAATTTCCATTCTATTTCTTCAAGTATAGATTACATTAGTAATCATAGTTTATTTTGAATTTTGCATCTCAATACAGTTATTAAAAACTTGTATCAAAAATTAATATTTTAACGACTCGATATATTTCGCAAAAATTATCCATGTATAAACAGATTTTTCGAATAAATTACACGTATATTAAATCTTTACTGGCTAAAAAAAACGATAATTTGCCATCATCGCTCAGCCTCAATTCTCAAGGACAAATTAGCAAAAGTAAACGAAATCTTGAGAACCTCTTTGATCTCTTTTCGCTGAAAAATTCCACGATACAGCCACTTATAAGCGCGCAAACAAATCCTGAGAACAGTTTAGCAACTTCAACTCTCCAAAGTTGACGACAAACTTTCATCCCTGAATGACAATCGTGTCGTTTGCTCAGTTTTCCAATCCTCTGCTTTCACGCGCATATACGTATGTCCGAACACAGAATTACATGATCGATACTTGTGTCGATTTTCACTCTTCTTTTCTATCTTTTCTCGACACTCAATTATCATGATTAACGATGGAATCAATATAATGTTACTTACAAATCTAAACTTCGATAAAAAGGATTCATTTTGTCATGTGTATAACGATTTGTTCGTTACTTGCTGAATATTTAATTTTCACAATGATAATTTTGAACGAATATTTATAACTATATTTAATATTAAATTTCGAATCTATTTGGAAATATATTTCTTTAAATTACTTGAATAAAAAAATATAAATCTGGTCAATGTTCAAATTTACTCGCGATACACTCGAACCCATCGCTAATTTCATTCAATTCTCGCGCAAATTTAGCATCTTTAAAAAAAGCCACGGTAAATTTTCCAGCGACGAATCGTGTTTTTGCAATCACGCAGAATCAATTCTTTCTTACTGACCGAAATTATAATTCCGATCGGATTTTGCGATCGATAAAAGGCCAACGCGGTTCAATCAGTTTTCCAGCGAATGAGTTCACAGGATTGCAGAGAGGATATATCGTTGACTTCCTTTTTTTTTTTTTTTTGGAACCAGAGATAGGATGAGGAACGAGCATCGTTCAATTAGTGGATTTTTATGGATTGTTGATTGACGTTGAAAACCTAGATGTTTGATTTAGATCGATGAAAAATTTCGCTCCCATCCAGTTTAATCACTTCACGGGATGGTTCTCGTGTCAATCGTGTGATTGACCAATATTTGATAGTAATATGTACAGTTTTAACAAAGTGTCGATTAGCAAATGATTAATCATTAGAAATTGATTAACCATTATATATGTAGATACAAGGAATTTTACGAACGTTGGTTATAAGTACGATTTAGAAACTGAATAAGATTGGCAAATGAAGATATAGATCGTTATTTTTAAAAATATAAAACAATATAACAACATATGAATTTATAAGAAATTAAATACAAAAATGTTTAATCAAAAACTTTTTGAGTCTCGATGTACATATGATTTTCCAAAATTTAACTTCATGATATTTTTACGAATCCTTCAATCACGATTCAAAAAATTCCTGTAAATTCCATCGTCCACATTGTGTACACGAGCTATAGAAACACGTTCGTACCATCAGCCAACGTTTACAAATCTTTCAACTTTATTTCCTTTCTCCTTGAACGGCCAAAAAGCCGCGGCGCAATCGAGATTTAACATCGCAACGCGTCCAAAAATTACACTCATAATGGCCCGTCCCCCGGAACGGGATGGGTTTGGTGCCATACAAGAATTGCTCGAGCCCGGTACAATATCGCGGCGCGACATAGGCGTGGTCAACCAGCTGGCCCATAAATGGACCAGGGAGTGGGACGAGTCGAGGGGTTAAATTTTGGAGAAACAACCACGCGAAAAGTGACGGTGACGGGGGGAAAAAAGAGAGAGAGAGCGAACCAAATTGGCAACACCTACGCCATCCGTGTAACTACTACTACGCGTGAAGATTTCAATATGCACCGTTTGACAGATGTGCCACAGCATGCAGATTTTAAATGCAAATATAAATCTGCCATGCAGACCGCAGAGTTGGTATGAGCAGCGTTGGGGTGGCGAAGGTTTCGAAAGGGGTGCGAACGGATAGCGTACAACGGTGGAAGAACCATTTCGCGCGTTCCTCCACTTCTGTGTATACGTGTGTATGCGTGTGTGTGTGTGTATGCATGCGAGTTTTCGTGGAACAGAGTAATTACAAAAGTCTGCCTCTTTGTTTTCTGGCCGTGGAAGTCTATATTAGAGGGAACGGCGCGTGCAGTTTGTGTCCAGTTGATAGTTACGAGAGATCTTTTTCATTAGTATCAGCTTAATCACCGTTGCAAGAACGCGAGAGATAGAGAGATTTTTGCCGATTTATCTTGCCAATGCGTTTCGTTTAACCCGTCACCTTTTTCAAAGAATCGAGCCACGTATTGATAATAGGATAATACTCGTTTGAAAATTTCTGGTACAGTGATTACAGCTTGTGTCTTGATTAGAGGATTGCACGAACGAATCTATATTTCTCTGTATGTCCGGGATTTCGAGTGTCTTGAGTATATTCTGAGTGTATTGAATGTATTCTGCAGAAATTTTATTAAATATATTTGATGAACAGTATCTTCTTCTTCGTCAAGTAAATTTGATCTTATTTATTCAATTTCTGAAATATTTTTATTTCAGTTGTGATTATAGAGGATGTTTGAATATATTACTTGAGTGTATTTTTTATTTAAAAAGATGATATTTAAAACTTATTAAACTGAAATTCTAACTATCAAACTAAATGATGAAATGAAGAAGAATTTCTATAATATATAAAATGTATATAATAATAACAATAGATGATATTACCTTGAAGATAAGGATAAAACTTGAATTAATTTTTTAATTTTAAAAATATATTTTAATGGATATTTTTTTTTCTTTTTCAAAGAATTTTATAATATTTAAAATAATTTCAATATAATTTACAGAAGAATATAAACGAGGACGGATTTTTTATTCAACGAATTTCTCTTGCACACGTTAAAAGAACTCTATCTATCCCAGAATAAATTTCTGAAGACTTTCATCGATGAATTTCTTTTAGGGGCGATCAAAAATTCCAGAATAAATTTGCAAAGGAAATATCTTCACGAATAAACATTATCCCTACAATACATACATATTCTAGGGACATCTTTAAAGAAGACCAAGCCTATAAAGTAATCGTCCTCGCCCCGTTTCATCCAATAATGTTGGAATGAATAAAACAATTCTCTTTAAAATTCAAATTTATCTAAATTTATTTTCGAGCAAAATTGTTCATTTTAAAAGTGTGATAATAACAATCGATCAATTTCAATCAGGCAAAGTAATTTTTTTCTATCCGAGAAAATCAAAAGTATTTCGACAATAATAATAATAACAACAATAACAACACGACGAAGCGTAGAATTTATTCATTTCTACGTGAGACTGATGTATATTGAATCTGGAAAATATTGATTGTTTAAGTGGATTGCGCCTCTAGCCACCGCACCGTGACGTACGTTTGTAAATAAACCGTAAAACGATAAATTTGTCAAATCTTACACCGCATTTTCGACCGTTTCATTGTTCACTACATTCGGCTCATGAATTATTCATGCGAATGAATTATTCATCAGAGAAGAAGTGTGGAACTGGTCAACGTTTAATCATGAGCCCTCTGTTGTATATAATACAAATCATCGCACGCGTAAATCGTTGCAATTAAACGATGCTTATCACTCGAACTGCGTTAAAGAAATTTCTCTACCCAATATGCAGAAGGAATAATTAGTGGAATAATATAAAAATCGTTATTGTGATATTAAGAAAAAATTAATACTAGAAGTATCGAGTTATTAGTTAATATTAATCTAATTGTGATCCAAATAATAATTCCATTTAATAAACAATCAAGGATTCTTCTCAACTATTTGTATAAATTGATTTGATCTAAATTTAGAATAAGTCTAACTAATGTATTACTTATGAAATTATTGATGTATTATTAACGATAGTTATTATTCCTCTAATTATATTAAAAAAAAACAGTTTTTATGTAATTTAATTAGTCATCATATATAACTGCTTCAATTGAAATGAAATGATTGAAAATTAATCTTGTGCAACCATTTAACATATATTAATAATTCAATGAATATTCTTTGAATATTTATTTGTTTAATATAGAAACTTGAGATATTAACAATCATAATATATTTTGAATTAAATAATATTCGAACGTATTTTTCAATAAAGAAGACACGATTAAAAACACGATCGAATATAATGAAAATATTTAATATAAACTAGAAATATATAGTCGAATTGTTATAAATTTGATACGCTATCGAAATTTTTATATTTTATTTATTTCGATACACAATAGATTGGATTCTTTTTTGCAGTGACTGCACAAGTGTCAGATTAACTTCTCATAAATCGTTGGTGGTTTTCATTGATTGGTTCCAGATTCCATTTACGCTTCGAATATACAGTTACTGTTTCAGATTTATTGTATAGCGCGAGCTAATTTATTTTCTCACTCTCTATTTACGATGTGGAATTAAATTACTGAAAAAATTTATTTATATTGTTTAATGTATATCAATTTTCATTTAAATATTCGATATTTACCTTATATATTTATATTTATTTCACGTTTCCAAATGAAAAGGTGATATAAACACTTCATCATTCAGCTTTTAACCGTGTTTATATAACGTAATATAAAAATTTTTTCATTTCATTTTTAATGATAATTTAATTAATTTAATATAAACTAGAATTATTTCTTGTATTAAAATTTAATATTTTATACACGTTATTTATTTCGAAAATAAAATTCAAAGTAAACATAATCCAAATAAATTGATATAGATTTTCAAAAATACATATATTTTTTATTTTTTCGTAAAAAATATATGAATAAAATAATGTAAAAATATTAATCGCAAAAACTTTAAAAATTGTAATTCATATACATTTGAATTTCGTTGAAGTCTATTACTCTTTCTATGATAAGATTTTATAATATTTTACATGATATATATCATGAAATTTTAGAAATATGAAACCACTGATGCTTTTATGCCGAGATATAAAATTTTTGCATTTGTAAATTTTGCAGGGAAATTTGATGAATCCATTTTCACGTGAAAAAAAATCTGTTCTATAGCGTGAATTATATATTAGCAATCAGTCAAAAACATTCAGTATCGATCCGAGATGCATTTCTGTGCCAAACTAATTATAAGATCAAAATTGATACGTGATATCTACCAAAAATACGACTGGTGTTTACTTATGTTGCTGTACATAAATAATTTTATTATCTAATAAATTAAAAAGCTAATAAATATTAATTCGATACGTTTTCAAATATTTTTTTGAAATCCATTCATTCACGGATTTAAAAAATTTTTTAGAAAAATATTCGTAATAGAATCGAATATAAATTGAAATATAAATTGAATGAAGATTTTCCAAATATAATTATTAATAATTTATAAAATATTTTTTTTTTTAATGTTTTTTTAAATTCAATTGTTTCTCAATAAATAATATTTTTCATAAATTTGAGAATAACATGAGAAACGTAATATTATTTTTAAAGAATACACTTAAAATAATAAAACGTAAACTGGATATATTAAAATTTTTAAGTAAAACAAACAATAAATTGTTCATTGTTCTGACAAAATGATATATATATATTATTTTCTCGTATTTAAATATTTATTATTTATTGAAAAATTCGAAACGTAGTGAATAATACGCCCTGAAATATATATGAAACGAAGAAACATTAATTACAATTTAATACTAATTATTTACTGAAATAAAATCCAAAAATGAACTGTCAAAAATGTTGAAATGTAGATGAACTGTTTAAGCAACGAAATAATATTTATAGATCTATATTTTGAATATAAAATATAAATCAGAACGTGATCCAGAAGCGGCGTAAGCTTTTCCAGTTGGACGTGCAACTTCCTCTTTGTATCGTGACTTTTTTAAACGTATAAATTCCGAGGAAAGCCACCGTGTCAGAGGATGATTCCATAGGCAACGATAACGTCGTCACCGTTGCGTTAAGCGCTCGTCGGGCTGATAAATCGGGAATTTACTGACGCTACCTCCGATTCTGTATTTTCGTCCTGCCGAGCCTGAAATCGCATGTGCACATATTCACGCGAGCAGATTTTTTGGAAAATTTATTTACGAAATTCTGTTCTTCGAGAAAAAACTGGAAAAAAATTGGTTCCAAAGTATTTTCGATACGTGTAACACTAAAATTCTACGAAGTAGATTTTCCAACAATAAGTTTAAATTTCATTAAAGAATCGGTGATTCTAAATGTTTGATAGTTTCAAAAATATTAATTTTTGAATGAAAAATGAGAAAATTATTATTTAAACATAATGTAAGAGAATAGTAGAGTAAGAATAATTCAAATGACTCTAAACAAAAACAAAATATTTCTTCAATGTTCTAATTTATTGTTGGATTGTTATTAAATCCCACACGATTGACAAAGCAATAAAATAATCGAAAATAGAATCAATTTGTTTTTTCTTATAAATATAATAATGTAATTAATACTTCTTCACAACACACATTATTTAGAAATTCTATTATTTCTTCTCATTTATGATCTTTCTCTACTCCTTCAATATCTACATTCCTTTTTTTCATTTTGTACTTCACCATTCTCATCATCTTGTACTCAATCACTCGTGTTACATCGGAACGCAGCTTTTATCGGTAAATGGAAATTTTATAATTCATGAAGAATCGTGTTTTTTCATTCGCTGCGCTGCAAAATGGCCGATATCGTTTAATCTAACGAAACTACACGTTACCACTTCGTTACGATCATCCTTCTACTATTATATTTATTTCGCGTTGATCCTCAAATTTTGATTCACGTGACGTCTGCTATCTATTTCGAAGATGCTTAATTGCTAATTCGAAGTGAAAATATTTGAATATCAGGAGAAAATTTGACAAATTTATTTTTGATGTAATCTATCTGTGAAAAATTGTTGTTGTCTCATATAGAAAAAGCAATACTTTTTATTGTTTGAATTAAAACTCTAAGGAATATTCGTTATTCGAATAAAGATAAGAAAGAATGAAAAGATTCACAGAGCACCAACATTTTAAACTCAATATTTGTCGTATCATGCTTATCTATAATCTCTCCAACGAAACTCCTCGTACATTTCCGTATCGAGAATCGTATCGAGCATCAAATCGCATGTAATTCGAGATCGAAATCTCGAGCAAAGAGGGGCCAAAATCGGGGGAAAGAATAAATTGAATAGTTAACGGAACGACCGGTTGGAAATTTCGAAAATGGGGGGTGAAAGCGGGAAATACGGATGTACAATGGCGTTCACTAGCGATGGATTCGATTACAGGAACACCCTAGGCATCGTTGCCTCGAAAACTTAACTGTTAGCTTAACTGTTCCCGGATAAATGGTAACGATCTTGATAACGATCAGGATTATTCAACTGAATGCGTTACAGAGATGGCAGCACGCTCGTGGGATTAAAGAGTAATTTCACATCGGGCCCTAGCATGACCGTGTCGAAAGGGGTGGAAAATGGAGTAAATGGGAGAAAGGAATAGGAAAAAAGAGAAACGTGACGCAAAGTTCAAGTGTGTTTCGTGGAAGTAAGTGTTCTCCCTCGAGGGCGAATTAACTGGGATATAGTTAGCAATGAACAATTACTTGGTAACAATGTGCAAAAGGCGGCTGAGAAGTTGAAGAGAACAAACGACGAGGAAGTAGGAACTAATGGTACGAGGAAACCTGGAACGCGTTGCCTTTTATTTCCTTATGAAATACCATAAATGACATGAAACATCCAAGAAAATTATCGTGGACCACTCCAGGAAAGGTCATCTCTAAATCAGTTTAGCAAGAGATAATTTTTTTTAGGAAATTTTAATCCGATTTGACAAATTTTATATTATAAAATCCTTGTGATGTAATTCTACTTATTGTTTATTAATTCTTTAAATTAATAAAATGATGATTATATTTCAACTATAATAATAAATAATTGCAAAACGAAATCTAGATTATTTATTAATATAAAATCATATGTATGATTTTAAGAAGAAGATGAGAAAGATAATGGTAGTACCTAAAGATGAAAAGAAAAAGAATGCTTGCTTATATATGAATTTCTGTTTCTAAAAATTAATTACAAAATATTATTATAAATATTTTTATCTAAAGTTTTGAACGATTAATTTTTGAATAAAGATTAAAAAATTCTTCTAATCGAATTTATAAGCCAAACATATAAAAATCTATTCTCCGTTATAACAGCTATAGCTTAATAATTAGCGCAAACGCAACAGGGCTTAGATTTTGAATAATCTTCATTTCCTCGCTCAAACTCGTTCTCAACTAAAAAGTATCAAGAGTTCCAGGTTAATGTTGCGAGCAAACTATGCGATAAAGGATCGCGCGCACGCTTCCTTCCTGGCGCTCTCTCGACTATTGACTCCTGATATTCACCCTCTTTTCCGCCTCGTAAACACGCCGCTCGGCCGCGAAAAAAGAGAATGAACCCCGCGCGCGCGGAAGTGACGCGTGAAAAGGGTGTGTCATTTACGAATTTATTTTTATCGAGAGGGTGTGAACGCTCCATCACCGTGTACGCGAGCATGACTTGCAATCTTATGGCAATTTATCTCGCGTCTGAAACGTATGTTTCGTCTTTTTATTATTATCATCATCATCTTTGGATCTCGTTGAGAAATTTCTTGTTTATAGTTTCTCTTTCTCGAATATCGGAAAAATGAATAGAGGATCTTTTATTTCTGCACGAACATAAATCATACTGTTCTTCAAATTTTTGTGGAGAGAGGAATCGAAAAAAAGGTATATTATAATTTTTGAAAATTTTTGAAAACAAATAAAGAATGTTATACAGACATTGATTAAATATATTCGTAATCGGAAAGATCTAGATACTTTAAACTTGAATTTAAATTATTTTATATAATAATTCTCGAATATTGAGTACTGTTATTTTATTCTTAATTTTTGATTGATTTATACTGAACAACATCTAAAATCTAACGTGTAAAATGTAACCACAAATGATATAATTTAAATAATTTCTTTCAATTTAAAATATTTTCTTGCGTCCAATATATCAAATGACACGTGACAAGGAATCCTGGAAATATGAGAAATTTGGTGGATCTCATAAATAATGTGCCGAGTTGAATATTTATTGTCGCGCGTGAAGAAATCGTTTTAAATTTGATCGTATTTGGAGCAGATTGAAATATATTTTGCATATTTACGTTTCAGATGGCACCTGATGTTACGAGCGAAAAGAGGCGGCCTCGTATATCGCGGTGATCTTTACATACGCGCGTGGCAGTTGCAAAGTGAATCTCGTCGTCGCGCGCATCAGCATCAAGGAAATATCTGCTTGTCGGTCAGTAATATTTTTTCTTCATGCTCAAATAACGAATTAATAAATTTTAAATAAACAGATCAACATATATATTGTTTTCTTAATAAAAATATTTAACATCTTTCCCCAAGATTACAATGTTTCACGTGTTTCCTTATCTTTTAAATATCTAGAAATGTTAAGAATACTTTAATTAGAGATTCATTATTTGAGTCGTGAAGAAAAATTTTAGACGAATTAAAATAAAAATGTATCATTATACGAATCTTGTATATGTGCTGTTTCTTGTGCTGTTAAATTAATTACGTAAATCAATTAGTTATTTATTTTGTTTGATTCAATAAACTCATAATATATACTCATTTCCCTATCCCTATATTCCATTAGTATAAGTAAAACAATTATCCATTTGTTTCATCGTACAAATGCATACATACGCGTTACATCTCTCCATAAAACACGTAGTTGTCTGTACAACGGAATTAATGAAACAACTATATTACCAATCCATCACAATATAATATCGAGTTGTAACAATAATTAATAATCACTTGCTTCCATCCTGTTAAACTGCTAAATTGTAAAACTTTCGATTCGTAATATCATTTATTAGTTCTCAACGTAGAGTAATATTGATTCCGCTGTGAAATGACACGAAAACACGACTACACAATATTATATATATATATTTCTATTAAGTTTCCAGACCGCTTGATCCCACTTTATAACCCCTTTCTCTTTGATTCTCTTCTCTTCTCGTTTTAATGTTTCCACCAATCTTTTGGCGAGGCCTCGTTTCGAATTGTGTAAGAGTGGCCTTCCAGTGAAGGTAATGGAACAAATTAGTCTGCGGAGAGCCGGATACCGCGGATCCACACTTCCGCCCCCGTTGCCTCTTAAACCCTTTCGAAGATTAATTGAGATTCCTCGGTCACCTCGTATCGCTATAATTCTAATTAAATAGATTCGCCCCTCTTTCTTTCCATCCCTTTTCGTATTCCATCTAACGCGCCCATTCACGGAACGATTCGTTCCGCTCGTTAACGATTCAACTCGTAGAGAAACTTGGCCACTTCGAATCGATTCGTCTCTTCCATTTCCCCCATATTATATTTTCCTTCCATATTTCTCTCGATAAAATGTTTCCTATTGATCGTTCGACGGATATTCCCTTTTTATTCCCGTCGTTACAAATTCCATCTACATATATATAGATTTCCCTCACTTTTCTTTTCTGGTTTAGCGAAGTGACTTCGACGGATTATTAAGTTGTTGGAAATGTGATCGATGAAAAGCGATGCCGTTCGGTAAAGAGACGTAAATGGTGAAATTTAGACGAGAAAGAATATGTTTTGTTACGATTTTTTCGTTTCAAAGAACTTGACGAGAATATTTAAAACAATAATATTTTTATAACATAATATAATTTTTTTTTCGATCACCAAGATCACATGTCTTTTTGTTTCTTGATTTAAAAAGATATAATTCGTTATGACAAACATTTTTATAATATTCAAAGAAATAATACAAACACGAAAAGATAAATTTCCCTAAATATTGAATGTAAAATCGATTCCTCTGTAAGAAGGACAATTTCTACGATCTTTATAAATTTATACTCTCGTCGAATAATAACTCAAAATCCACTTCGTTCTAGAACTTTTAAATTTTATAAAATCGTCAGATTCATCCTTCACAGTTCCATTTTCTCCTCCATTTCGAATCTACTGAATAAATTTTTGAAATAACTAAATTTCACGAACAAAAAACTCAAAAACCTTTTTTAATTTTCTAAACCTTTCAAAATTTCACAATTCCAAGAATATTCGATATATTTATCCTGTCCACGATAAAACAGCCACTCAATTTTTAATCCATTAATCCATCAATCCATTAGAAATATCCGAGTTCGATTACACAAAAGTGAAAGGCGTTGATCCGCGTGCGGGGTTGATTAGCCACGATTCACGATCTAAGCACCCTCGACGCGTGTTTCCAGTTTGTGTACGCTCGACGGGGCGAGTAAACGTCACCGCTCCCCTTCAAACATGTCGAATTGTCTGTTGCAGGAGGGCGGCTGTTCGACACCGCGTGTCGCCAGTGTGTCAGTGCAGCTCGAGCAGGACAGCAACAAGTCGGAGCAGCTTGAGCGGGCGCCACGTTGCAACGTACGTACCTGTAGACAGTCGAGAAAGGGGAAGGCGCGCGTGACCGCCCCCGCCCTCCTCGTCCAGAACCTCCTGGAGACCCTCTAGCTCGCGAGACTGTTCGGCTAACCCCTCGCCCCTGTGATTTCTGTGTCTCATCCTCCCTCGGTCTCACTTTGAACGAAGGGTCCGACGAGTTTTCTCGAACAACTCCAACACTTGTTGTCCGCGTGCTCGCTTACGATGCGAGCGAAAAGGGGATAAGGCAATACAAATATATATCGCTCGTTTCTTCCTCGAGAAGGATCGATCAAGAAGAAATTTCTGTCGAGGCAGTCTTAATTTTCCGATTTATGTATTCAAATAGTTTTCGAAAATAAGTTTTGAAAATACAAAATTCATTATGAAAGAATCGTTTCGATTTTTCGGGAAATCAAAGAAGAATTATTTTCCGATTTATGTATTCAACGGTTTTCGAAAATAAGTTTTGAAAAATCAGGAAAATACAAAATTCATTTGTATATGAAAGAATCGCTTCGATTTTTCGGGAAATCAAAGAAGAATTATTTTCCGATTTATGTATTCAACGGTTTTCGAAAATAAGTTTTGAAAAATCAGGAAAATACAAAATTCATTTGTATATGAAAGAATCGCTTCGATTTTTCGGGAAATCAAAGAAGAATTATTTTCCGATTTATGTATTCAACGGTTTTCGAAAATAAGTTTTGAAAAATCAGGAAAATACAAAATTCGTTTGTATATGAAAGAATCGCTTCGATTTTTCGGGAAATCAAAGAAGAATTAAATATATATGTAAGAGGAGATCCTCGAACGAAACGAGATTTGTTTCGAGATGCATGAATGCGCGTCGCGACTAGTCATGAAATCGAGATTACTCGAAATTACTTTCCGCTCTGTATAAAGTGTACGCTTCTTCTTATCTCGCAGTCTGATCTCATCACTAGTAGCGAGACACGTCTCGAGACAAATCTCGCGATTTAAATTATTCCGTGAAATCGTGGATCGATCGAGAGGTTGCGTGTTCATCCAAGGACCAAGCGATACGAGCGAGGGAAAGAAAAAAGGAAAGAAAAATTGTTATGGAACAGTGATGTGGTTCGAGATAATCGTTACGCGCACTTAACATGTGATGGATCGGCCGTAATACAGTTACTATATACATGGAGTAGCGTCGAGATGTTTCTAATAAATATTCGCTGTGTTTCGAGTGTGCTTTCGACGTTCTCAGAGAAACAGTGCTCTCGTCGCGATGCTACTCGTCGTTGCCTTCCTTTCGTGTAATTTTTCCTCGATTTTTTTCATATTCCGAGAAAGAAAAGAGATTCGAAAATAAGATTTATACCATTGATCAAGAATTTGGTAACATTTATTAAACGCTATATTGCTCGAAGATCCTAAACTAATAAATAAAAACGCAGCAGATATAAATAACATTCTCTAATGAAGTTTTTAAAGTAAGTTTAAACATAATTTATCTACGGATTAAAACAATATTTGTTAATACAGTAAAGAAAAAGTAACAGAGAATTATTAATTATATTATAACAAAAGAATCATTAATATCAAGAAGAAATTGAACACGACCACATCCGGAAGCAATAAATATAAAATCTCTCTGGTTTATTGAAAAAAGAAACTGTGTATTTTTATAACGATTAAAAAAATATCGAACTTCTACGAAATTTATTAGAATTTTTATCGGAATACAAGTTAATCCAACAACAATGTACACAAACTTTCGATCGATAGAATTGGAGAAGCGAGTTAAACCGTGAATCGATTCGGAAAAAACTTTCAACGATCTTTTTCTTTCTTTTCTTCCCTTTTTTTTTAAAAAAAACATCGTGGTGGAAAAAATTGAAGAGTCCACGCGATCGATCGAAAATTACACGAGAGGATAAGAAAAGAAATCCGATCTGCGCTCTCCTTACCGCCCTATCGTTTCGAAGACTATTTCTTATTTCTTTGTTTCCATTCCTACGAGACGGAAATATGCCTTCGTTACGAGCAACCGTGACCAGAAAAACGTGTAAATATTATAAAACTTTGACTCCGCGTTACATTGGTCCGCGTTTCGAGACGATGTACACGACGAACGTCGAAGTATCGAGAGAAAGAGAGAGAGAAAGAGAGAGAGAGAGAGAGTCGAATAGTTCTCAAATTTATTTTTCACAGCAGCATTGATGATGGACGATATAAAATTGATGATATATGCGTACAGAGACACAATCGATTCGCCTGTAGCCGTAATCGTTTCCCTTCGGATCGTTCTTACATTACGTGTTTCGACTTTCGACATAAGCCACGTATATGTAATTAACACGGTGCCAATATTTAGCGTTTAATTAAAAACGTGAATTTTCGGCGTTTTATAGCCGTTTGATATGGCTTTTTTTGTAAGAAAATCGATTAAGGAAGCGTGAGTTGATTGAAGGAGAAAGAAGGATAATAATTATGTACGACATTTCTTCGATGAGCTTTGTTCGGCAATGTTTCGATTTCGTTTGAGTAGAGCACGATTTGCTGCAAGCCGAGATCTTATCGTATACACATATTTTATTAAACAATTTGTATATTTTTTTTTCCTCGTCATGAAAAACTTACTTGTTCCTGTTTGACATTTATGATATTAAAGAATTCGAAATCATTGAAAAATAAAAAACGTTCAAAAAAATTCACCATTTATATCTATTCATTTGTTAAAAAATAATTTTATTTTGAATAAAATAAATAGAAATCATTACTAGCTAAATTGGAATAAAGAATCACATTGAAGATGAAGAAAAAAAATCTTCGAGAAAAATATCATAATTTTATATATATCGATAAATTTTTCGATATTCAGCATTCGATTATCCGAAGCAATTTAATAAATTCACTTCTTAATCGAATAGCAAACATGATATCAGAGATTATTGGAGGATGAAAACAACCCAATCTGTCTTAATCTAGGTCGCCGAACATGCCCAATCAGCCGAAGTTTCATTTAAAACGAACCGATGAAAACCGTGACCGTTGAATCGAAACGAAAGAGAGATTCGCTCGACATCCTATATTAAAGAGAGCGAATCGATCGTGGCCGACGTCTTTCCGTCGGTAAAATCGGTCGAGACACGTGTTTTTGTTACACTCTTGAAAAAGAAAAAAAAAAAGAAATGTCAGAACAAAAAACGGATTTCAATTAAAAGGAAGTTTGATCATGGCGAGTTCCTTTGTGTATCTTTCGATAGAATGTCCAAGTTCTTCGTTTAGAACGAGGTCGAAAGTGACATAGAAAAACTTTCCTTCCACTCCCCTTTTTCGTCGATCTCCACACGAATCCCGCGAATCGTCGCCTCGAAAAACGAACGCCTTCATCGAAACGTTGCCAAAACTTAACAGAAGACCAATGTATATACGCTGTATACTAACAAAGAAACAAAAGAGAACAAAAATTCGTACAGAACATCGAAAAACATTTGGCGATGCTTATTGAATAATTCCCTAATTATTACGATATTGCGACAATTCCAGCGAATTTTCTCGCGTGGCCATCGAATCGATTGCTCTCGAGAGTTTAAAAACGAAAAAGAAAAAAAAAAAAGGAGCGAGTGAAAGAACGTTTGTATGTGTGCGTGAAAAAGAGAGAGAACGTGCAATGGAAGCTTCAAATAAGATTCAGTGGATGTCAAGATGCACAAACGTGACATGAATTTGTATATAACGTGTTTTCGTTGCCTCGTGTATGCGTTCTATTTTCTCTCCCCGTGACCTTGCATCCGCACCACCCCATCCCCTTTCTCTCGTCGAGAAATTTTCAAATCGAAGCACGTTGGTGATGAAATAGAAGAGGAGACTGTCACTGGCCAAGCAGCAATTTACCTCACGAAATCGCTGCCCGCGATCGATCTCGTTGCTCGGTTATGGGGGATATGCCAGAGAGCAACGGGGTCGATAGGGGGTAGCTGGTAATCGATGAAGGTCGATTCAAGATGAAATATTTTTTTAAACGTGCCGTAGCACGAGCGTAGACGTTGCTTCGATTCGATCGTGTTGCTGCGTGGACGATATATTTTTCGGGAAATCACGTTTACGTTCGATTCGATTGGATATCTCGAGAAGATTTTTTTTTTTTTTTTGTATTATTAAATCATCGTAGAAAAAAGAAGAATTATATTTTTGATAGAACTTTCAATATATTATAACTTTATTTTTAAAGCAATGTTTGTCAAGTACGATATATTTTTCATTCATTTTTTTGTATCGTCCAATCGACGCTATTCAGAACATTATTCAGTAATTATAATATGTTATACTTTTTATGTTATACTTTTGCCGAAGAATAATATCGTCATTGGTCCAGGCACGCAACACTTAGAGTACACTCGTGAGTGAAACGCGAATACTGCGCCCTCGAATTCTCTCGAAGAGATTAACGTTTAAAATGTGGGCGCGCGTGTAAATTGAAACGTTTCAACGCTCGAAGAAAGCTGATACGACGATATCTTTCATTTTAAAACGGTTATTGCAGTGAAACCGTAATGTAATTTAAGGATCCAGTTAATTCCTCGAGACGACGATGTAAACGTTATTTTATTATCGTAACGGATAGATAACGAAGAAGTATTTATATAGCTATGCTTTATTACCGGAGAACCGGTAAAACCGAAATTGTTACAATAATTGCTCAGCGAATAAGCGAACATACGAGATTGTTCATCGCTTACTGTGTACAGTACAACACTAATAATAAAAAAGAAACAAATTACGGCTTCATTTTCAATCTTATACGAAATCCTTGATATAAAAAGACACGAATTTTTTTAAAACGTTTCCAAAACTCCCAAAAATGTTTGTTACATATTATTCGTTTGGAGATAGGGGACGAAAGCCTAGAACGGAAACGGATAACAATATAAACATTGAAAAAAATAAAATTAATATTGTAAAAAAGTATAAACGATAAAGATAAAAAAGGGGAAACGGAAGTCTGTGAAACGGCTCAACGCGCTTCTAAAACGCGAAACCGATACATTTCGAGGTTCGTTGATGGATTGCCAATCACTTCAGTTCCTACCAGTTTTTTGGGGAATACAGAGTTCGAAACGATTCGCAAGAAACTATTTGTCGCGTTACTTTCGCATTTTCATTTCCCAAACAAGTTTCTGATTGACGAGTTTTCCGTCTATCCGCAAGAATCGATCGTCGTTGGAACTCTACGATATAAACGAACGAAGAAGAGACGGGAGATTCCGGATCGATCTCGACGATGATATAATATAGAAAAATCATAGAGGAAAATAAAGAATTTTATTATTAATTTATAACGAAATGAAATTTTATTCGATCCAAGATTTTGATCCAAGATTTTCAAAACAAAACGATAACTCGTCGATACAATCGGATCGATTTGGAATCTAATTTGTACGTGGGCCGTATATAATTAGCCGCAAAACTTGATTAGTCTAGGTTATTACTTCATAGACCAGTTTGTACATCTAATTACAATACGTTATTGCGCATATTCATTGTGAATACGAATGCAATTATAAATTATCATAATAAAGTGTATGTTTATATACATGTACGGAGTATTCGTTCGATTTATGCGCGGATATCCGACCACCCGTCAATATTACCCATCCTCTCGTCCTACACGTGCCTCATCAATTATCCAGTTTTAGCCCGTTTAATTACAGCTGCTCGGTCAAAATTGTGGTCTCGACGATCCGGAAAGGGGGAATTTGTGGCCCGTTTTCGTTGCAATCGAAGATGTTTCTATATATACATTTTATAAAAATGCACATTCGAGAATCATACGATTTATTGATGGAAAGAAGCTGATTTTGATTGAGAAAAACGAAGAATATTATTTATTTGTATTTCTAATTTTCGTAGTGCATAATAACTTCAAATAAATCTAATCTAAAAAACGAAATACAAAGTTTCAATACGATATATTATTATTTTTATGGAATAAGATTTATGATAAGATTACACGTTTGAAATTTTATAATTTTGAAATTAAGAAAGAATTTTATAATTAAAATTTATTTATACCTTTATGTAATTATATCGAATAAAGATGAATAATTTATCATTTCTTATTTTTATCTAATTTTGTTTATCATTTGAATCGCGAGATAACTAGAAAGAGGAAAGAATATATCGTATTGAATTGTTTTAACTTCATAGGATAGTTTCCGAACTCAAAGATTCTTGTAGAAGTTTTGCAGACATTCTTCAAACATGGCAATCTTGCAACAAACCGAAATCAATACTATTATAGTGACTCAACTATTCCGAATTCTTTCAATAATCTAAATATTAATATAGTCATCACTATGGATTCTTATGCAACTGAAACGAATTGAAATATTCAACTAATATATTGAAAATACATTCTATCGTGTAAAGTAAATTTTAAATCTATCTCTATATAATTTACAATACAATAACTAAAAATTTTGATATTAAAATCTACTCAAAAAATAGAGGAAACCATGCCATTGAATTCGCTTTTTGATTTATCCCGATATCTCAATCGGTTGCCGAGATATAAAGGCTTAAAGTTTACATAGCGCTTAACGCAGATATTATGAATGGGCTCGTGACCTACATTTTTTCCTGGAAATACTACGTTCTTCCAAGAATCGCGTCTGTCACTCGTCTGGAGTTTGGGATAGGTCAGCGAGACGAGGTGCGAGTGAAAGTTCCGAGTAAGCGAGAAGGACGGTGATAGTAAACGATTAAAAATTGCCTTTGTCTTTACACGACGATATCTCGGCAACCGGAAGTCGTATCGGGATAAATCAAAAAGCATTTTAAAGGGCAAGGTTCAGCGCTTCTAACGATTTTTTATTCATCGATCGGAAGTGATTATCTTCGAAGTTATAGCGATTTAAAGTTTTCTTAATTTTAATACGATTCGATCTAAGATTTATTAATTAAAACAAACTGTTGTTCATATAATACTTTTAGATTTGAAAATCATTTCTTGAATAGTCCTAGATTTGCTTAGGAAAATTTGTTCGTGTTTTTAGATCTCTGTTCGTTTTTAATTGAAAATAAATAAAAAATAAAATTGAAGAAAATAGATTATAAAAATGCAAATTTAAGAAGAATAATATTTGCATAAAAATCCATAATACATTTAGTAAGATAAATATACCGAAATATATAATAAATTTTATATTATATATGATAATTTTATTCTGAATATTATATTTTTGAAAAATATAAACAATTGAATGAATTATGCTTTTAATACATTTTATTTGCTTTGATATACGTCATTCCAGTTTAACAATTGCAATTTAATATACGAGGTAAGTAAATTAATTTCCTTATTAAACATTTTCGATTTTTTTTTAATAAAATTAATATAAGATACAAATACTGCAATAATAATTATTAAAATATTTCAAAATATAATTAATTTCATCGTCATATAAAACCAAATTATTTATTATTAATAGTAAATTAAATCGTTATTTTGATTGCTACGTAAGTATTAAATTTCTCACTTAAATTTGTATTCCATACAACGATGCAACTAATTATTATTATTTATTGATTATATTTTCGCTTTATTCATTATAGGACAATGCAATAATGTTTCAAATTTCAACATCGATCGATTAATCACTCGAATCACGATCGAATTTTCAATCCGGTCCATTAACTCTGCAATATAGAACGTTGACTATATTAAGCGTATTTGTTCGCATTATCAGAAATACATTAACTATTGCATTAAATTATGTTTTACATCTTGTTCGTTAATAAAATATCTATCAACAATAGCACGCATTAAGAGTAATTTAACTTTGATATTCTAATTTCTAAATCAAAATTAAAATTCTTATCCATTACAGATTTGATCGAAGTTAGAAAATCCCCGCGAATTTTCAATAAATCTAGAAACATTCTCATTTATTAATTCGTTCAATAAAAAAATATGAGAAAAAAAAATGATAAAGAACCATCCCAATTTTTGTACGTTTCTAAAAACAGAATTAAAGAGGACAATAATCATCATCTACCCGTTCTACAATTTATATATCCATCTCACTGAAGTGCAAATAATACGATGGAACGAAACGAGTCGAGGAATAGCGTACTTTCGAGACGACGGCCATCCTCCCTTTTCGTATAAATCTGGCACCGTGTCCAATTGGCCACACCTGTGTACACCTAGGGAGAGAGAGCTCTTGCGCGGATAGTCGCGAAGAGTCGGCCGGCATTATGCTCGACTCACAATGGGACAAGGCGAGGCAACACGGCTGCGAAATAATAGAGGCCGCCGCAATGCAGAATTTCGGCGGGCCGGTAAGTATCGTGTAATTTTAACGGTAATTGCCGGTGGTTTAACCCACCACAATTGAAATAGCCCTTATTTCGCCGCCCGTTGCGGAACCCTCGTCGCGCGTGGACGAGACGATACCGATGAAAAGGCCAGACAAGGATAAATTCATTGCGCCGAGGATATGCACCCTCCCTTGCTTTTGCTCTTCAACGTTCCTCGATTGTCTCTCCTATCGCCATTTCCATTTTCGAGAGAGTATCTAACATCTCGATTAACGATACCGTGTTACTTCGACTCGAGAGAAATAATGCAATCTTTATTGCAAAGCATTTTTTTTAAGATAAATATTTATAAAAAAAAAAAAGTATTGCTCTTTCAATGGTTTCTTTTATATTCTATCCTACTGAATATTCGAAAATTAAAACTCTGTCAATTTTTTATTAGATTTTGACTAATTGTTATTATTCATCGATAAACACGATTAAATTTAACTTAAACTGTTTCAAAGAAGTGTTTTACTGTACTGTAAAATTTACTATAACATTATTTATGATAATTTTAACAATATATCAAAAGAATCATCAAGATGGAAAGGTTGATCAAGCTATAACTTGTAAATGATACAGCAAAACGATCCCACATTTGATTCTATTATTTTGTACTACTATAATATCCATTTTGTTATCTCGTATACATTCTATTCTGATAAATGCAACGATGGTACACATATTTTTCCGTATAAATAGGAACAAATTAACATTTCCTTTCGTCTGCGTTATCTGTTAAGTCCGTTTTTCGATCGAGAGATATTTACGAAACGATGAAAAAGCTACAAGTAAGCCCGGTGTTTGTGTACCGGCGTCGAGTGTAAAATCGAATAACAGCGACGAAATATCGCGGCGAATATCAATGAAAACGGGGCGCATTCGTGAGTTTCGAATACAAACCGATCGCTGTATAAATCTCTCGCGGAGACCTGCAACCCCCATTCTCATGGAGATGTTTCGCGTATATACAGAATTTTCACGGCCATTAATATTTATAAATCATCAGTGAAAAGAGTTGGAAAAGCGTCGAAATAAGGCGAACTTCTTCTTCGATTCGATAGAATGTATACATGTTATCGGCTTGATTGCTTCGCCATCTCGTTCAAAAGGAGCATCTTTTCGCCGATCATCGTTTAATATTTAGCAAAAATGTTTGCGTTCAAAGTTCAAAGCTTTAAAAATTACAATTTCCGCATTTAAAGTAGATTCCTTTTATATTTGAATTTGTAATAGATCGTGTACCGTTTCGCAAAAATTATTCGACGAGGATGTTCTCGTGGGTAGAAATTCATTGCATTTTATGTATACTTTCGAAGCTGTTTTTTCTTTTATAATAAAATTTATACTACATACTTTCTGATGCAACCAGAATGCTAAAAATGGTAATTAAAGATTTACATCGAGAATAAATATTTTGTTGCATTTATTCAAATTCAACTTTTTCAACAATTTTCATAATAAATTCATACTTTTACTCCTCTATTTTGCACACGTTCCATGTGACACAACATTACTATATTCATTCAACAAATTATTATAACAATTTCCTACACTTAGCTTATACAAACTAACTAATTTCCTCTAAAAATCTAAGATAATTTCTTTTTTTTTTAAATTATTAAAATCGCGGAGAACAAGCGACGATTCCAAAACTTTTGTTCAACACTGTACATATTCCTTTTTCGAAAACTACAATTTCAAATCCCATTCGCAGTCGAATAATTCACACACAAAGGGACGATGGAACGCGTTAATCGCGCGTGCCCGGTTCGCGTGCAACTGTATCGCCCTTGCCTTTGCCTCGCTTCGCTAGGAATTCAACGAACACGAAGGAATAATTAAATAACGGGGATGGGAGATGGGGGAAGCCTGCGAACTTTTTCAATGGTTCGTTAAATTCTTGATAATCCAGCCAGAAGCAACCGAAGTTACCGGTTTAAATCAATCGAACCCACCCACTGGTCCGGCCTCCATTCCTCTCCTTCCAACCCCCCCTGTCCCCGTTTCCTCTTTTTTTCCTTCCATTTTTTCTTTTTTTTTCCTTTTTTTTTGTTTTGTTCGTACGTTTTAAATTCGGCTCTATCGGCCTTTTGATTTATTTAAACGGAAAACACCGGGCCGGCCTACAACGTCGCCGGAAGCCGCGTCAATTATCGGCTTGATTGGATTTGGCAATCGGCGGCCGCGCAAAGAGTGCCCTCATTCGACCCCACGCGCCATCACCGACTCCCCTCCGCGTAACACTTCGATTATGGCCCGATCTGGGTCACTTTATCATCGATGAAGATCGAATGGAACCTATTTGAAAATTATTCACCCACGCTTTCGCACGAGTGATTCGAATCATGCTTATTTACTTGCTTTCGTTTAATCGTTACGATCAATCGTTTGAGATATTTCGAAGTTGTTGCGATTCATTATGAAGATGATGAAGGTTTGTGTCATCAAGAGGAAAAAGCAACATTTGAAACAATTAATCAAAATTCTTTCTCACTTAACGGATTAAAAAGTTAATTAATTAACGAAAATTTAAACGACTCCTCCTATCTGACGTATAAAAGATTATCATCTAAAAATGTATCGTCCATAAACCATTTTCGAAAATATTCGACGAGAAATCCATATATATATATATATATATATATATATATATATATATATATGGAACATCCTGCGATAGTCATCGATGCAACGAAATTCCATCTCTTCGAAATGCATGCACGATTCACCCCCCTCGAGTGATGACCTCTCGACACGCACCTCCATCATCCATCCAGATAAAACGAACCGTTCCTTCTTTTTCAATTTCCTCCAATTTCTTCTTTTCTCATATGTTTATCGAATGCGTATCGATTAATTCAACCTGGAGATCGAACTTTCGTCGCTCTCGAGCGACGGTAATTGGTCAAGGCAGGATCTCTAAATCCTTCTACCGGACGGGGATCCCCGGGCCACGTGTAAAACCGTCCCCGGTATATACGTATCCCTGCGGCGCCAGTATGCGGTTTGATTTACGCGCCACAAAAGACGGGTATCACGTTTTCGATAGGCGGATTTCCCGATAATGGCAGGCGGATCTACATGATCCTGGCACCACGTGGGAATACGAATCCGGACATTATCGCGGCGGGCCGTTGCTCCTCGGCTAACACGGGATGGATGCGCGTTCCGTTGCACGGGCCGCGTCTACGTGATCGGTATTCGTCCAGGCCTCGCCGCCCCCTTCTTCCGTCTAACGACATCGAAATCATCTTAATTTCGCGATATTAGGGTGGAAATCGTAGGGGTGAAAAAGGGAAGGGAAGTTGGTGGCAATTTGATGAAATTTATCAATCGTATTTTCATCGAAATAATAATAATGATGATAATTTGTTAATAAGGTTACAAGAAGTTTAACGATTAGAAAAGTCGATCACGAGGGAACATGATTAATTAATACGAACGTGATTGAAGATAATGTTATGAATCTATTGTAACATTAATATTGAGAATAATGATGCAACAATTAATAATACATTGCAACCTATATTTAATTATAGTTATTTAACTAAAACTTGGTTTTCCTCGTTTCTAAATTATTATTCAATTTCACTAAGGAATAATTAGAACAAGTAATGTGATAAACAGTATACGACAAAGATACCAATGTTAATTGTCTTATTATCTTATCCAAGAAAAGAGAATCTATATCTGAATAATTTACAATCAAAACGAAATTCTTGTCATTGATTTAATCGAATCGAAGATTGGAATAAAATCGAAAGATTTAGAAAAAGGGAACCGATTCGAAAGCCACTTATAATCGAAAATCGAGATCGTTAAAAATATTCATCCAATCCAATGATAAGAGACCAACTTCAGAATTTTTTTACAAGACTTTTGCTGGATAAATTATGAAAAACCGAACATCGCGCAGTTTGTGTTGGCGCGATAAGCGGGGAATAAAATTATACACGGGGGTTGGCGTAAGCCCCGCAACGTTAATCCTGTCACGGTGGAGAGTCATAAAAGATTACGACTACGTGCTGAGAAACGGTCACTTCTTTCTCCCCTACGTATGCAAACAACGACGGAACGGATATTCTCTTTCTGTCGGCGATCAACGACGAAAACAAATTTCATCCCCTTCCGTCTCCCATGGAATCATGGCTCGAATGAAAATTTCAACGCTGAGAAAATCGAGTTCTTGGAATTGATCGTAAAAAAAAAAAAAAAAAAAAAAGAAGAAGAAGAAAAGAATAAGAAAAAGGAAGGGAGAAAAGTAGTCACGTAAAATCGTAGCATGCTTGGCACCCGATTTTTATCTTTTATCGTAAAGGAACATGCACCTGCAGATCCTGCAGAGATGTATATGTATGTAAATGCATTACATTGGGATGAACTGGGGGAAAAAAAAACTAGGGAAAAGTTAATAGATAGCGAAACAGAAGGTATTCCAAGGTATTTCACGGTACGTTCATAGGGAACGGGAAACGAGTTATTACCTTCCTTTATTACCGTTACGTTCGTACGTGTATCGACTACGCATTCGTTGATACGCTTCTTTAGATTTTATTCCCTCGCTACGTCGGAAAAAAAGATTCACAAAATTGAACAAAGGTAACGACGATTCGTGGTTGGAAGATTCGTGTTCAATTGCGTTTATCTATCTGTTTCGAAGTTGATTCAAATATCGAAGGATCCAAGTGATGAAAGAGTTTTGTTTGATGAATCGTGTGGAAGAAAGAGTGTAATAAAATTTTCTGATCTCTTTGAAAAAGATAAAAATTGATAAGAGTCAGTAAGATGAAAACGTGCGTTTAAATTTATATGTATAAGAAAAGAAAAATATATTATGAATGCAAAAATAAATCTGAAGAAGAAAGAAAATGAGGCATTGTCAGCTTTAAATTAATTCTCAAGAAAATTTATGAATTCGTGTATCATTGTTATTAATTTGATCAAAATTTTATGAAAGATAAAAGGAAATATAAAAATATTTTGTATCGAAAGATTGGTTAAAAACATTTTCATTTAAATTATAAGTTTAAATGAAAAAGTTATACATTTTTTTTAATGGAGTTTTAAATAAGGGAACAGAAAGTAATAAAAAGGAAATAGCTCTTGATAAAATTAAAAGTTTCGAGCCCTATATATCATTACCGTTGACATGATTTTAATATTGGAAAATACTTTTACAAGAATGTCTTGAAACAAAATTTTTCAAAAGAAAAAAAGTATATATAGTATTTCGAACGATTCGATGAATTGAACATCTATACTTCAAGTAATGTTACGAAAAACTTTAAAATAGATATCTTTTAAAGTTATTTTTCCATTTAAATTGAAAGATGTACTTTTCCTCCTGAACATAATCTTTAAGGAATTAACTTTATATTACTAATATCTTTTCAATTAATGATATTTCAACATAAATAATTTACATAATAACAAATTGAATCTATTAATATCTATCTATAAAAAATTACATTATTGTTTAATTAACTTATCATTCTAATAAAAAAAACATAAAATGATTAATTATACGATATCAACTCTTAAATATTGTTCGATAAATATAAAAATATTTTCCAATATTCGACTTGCCATCGAATTAAACGATGAAAGCGGTGTAATTAACAATCTTTATTAGAATTTTCAAAAAAGAGATTCAAGCTACGATGGATAACGCGTCCAATAGCGTTCAAGTTTCCAGAGGAACTACTGTCTCTCTCGTGTCCCTATAATTAAACTTCCTTGCTCTTAGGAAGCTGTGTGGATCCGAGCAAACTGACTAACCAAGGAGTTCACGTCCCGGAAGTGAAGTTAAAGCACAAGCTCGAATACAACAAATACATTTTCTCCTCGTTGGCCGCCATTATTGCGCGAGCTTTGAACCAGCAGAAGGGAGCCAGCGTACGGGGAAACCATGTACAGACACGTAATTTGCGCCTGAATTTTTAAACACGCATGAAACATTTATGAACGCATTCGTTTGCCCGTACTCGGTCGCAAACGAGACAATTTTTTCGTCGGTTGTCCCGTTAATGTTTAACCATTTGCCTTCCCAATGTAATGTATGAATAAATGAAAAAAAAAAAAAAAAAAGAAAAGAAAAGAAAAAAGAAAATGGATAGATACCAGAAAAAATGATTACATCGTTTTCTCTTTCTATTTCTTGTGCGTGTACGTGCAAGATATTTCCAATGTATATGAAAATAGATCCAAACTATGAAGCGATAGAAAAGTAACATTGAATAATATTAAATGATGCATGATCCGGTTTATAAAAATATTTCGGAAGTGAAGAGAACTTTCTAGAAATTTCACGATCATTTTATCTCTTCAAACGATAACATATTTTCTTATAACATACTCTTTCACATATTCTCTTAATAAAATAATTATTCGAAAATCATTCGATAATTTTGATTTTAAGCTACATTGTACGAAACATCAAATAGTTATTTTTATTACTACCGGCGTATAAAATTCCTAAAAGTAATTCGGATAATTTGGCAACATAAATCGAATAAAAGGAGGGAAAAATATCAGAAAGGAAAAGAGAAAGAGAAAGAGAGAGAGAAACATGCCAGAACCGAGATCAGTGAAAGCGATCCTAGCAATTCGAGTAGAAATAGGCTCGTTTCTCTGTCGCGTGAAAAGAGCGAGGCCACTTGCATGCAGGCCAGACAGATGAATGCTGGCGCACTAATGAGCCGTTAATGGTAAATAAATGGACCAGTAAGCGAGCCTGCATTGCGCCAACCCGTGGGACGTGACGTCAGCCCTACGTCACCATTGATTAATGAGCGAGCTTTGTTCCTACCGGGTCAATTACATACAATTCAGCTTCCAGTTTCGCCAGTTCCGTGTCACTCTGAATCTTTAATTTTCCTCCTTCTATTCATGCCCGATCCCGTGACTTTGACACCATCGCCCATCACCCAGTGCAAGGAGACTCGTAATCTCACAGATCTATTATCACGAGAAGATGAAAATATGTGTCTTTATCTTCAGATGTGTCATATCACACGGTTCTTAGATCATCAAAGTTTCTCTTAACAAATCTTCTATTATTTTTTAACACCACACAAATATTGTCGCGATATTTGATACGTGTACTCACGAAATTGGACAAATATAAATCCGAAAATATAATACCGGAGAAACTGAGCAGAAAGGGATTCTCCGGGAAAGTTTTCTTTATCCTCGAGGAACTCTCTACGTAGCGTAACGATAGATAAAACGAAAGTTTCGAGAATGGAATGGTAACAAAACAGATCGGCCAGAATCGTTGCAAATTTATCGACCGACTTGGAGATTCTTGCAACCAGTTTCCATCGCCACGGTTTTTCGAGGCTTCCGACAGCTTTTGGCTAAATTCTCGAAATAAACGAAAAAGAGAAATCAAATGAAGAAAACAACGTGCAGATGCGTATCGATTGATAACTTCCAAAGAAGTTTACAATAAGTGTTATTCACGATAGAAAAGATAAAAAAAAATGAAGAGGAGAAAAAAAGATAATATTCGAAATAGACAATTGGAAAACGGAATATAAATAAAGATAGAGATAAAATGTTTCACTCTATCATCATATCATTGAGAAAATTAAATTACTTGTAATTTGAAAAAAGAAAACTCGAATTTTCACGTGTTCTAAATTTTCTACACTATTTGAAACACCTTATACACGCAGAGTCCAATCAGAATCATCAATGAATTTCTAAATCTTTACAATATTCTACAAAGATTCCTAACTTCATCAACATTAATCGTAATAAATGCAAATGTTTTTTTTCATATATGCATGAAAAGTGATATAGATTTTACGGACAATTTCGATCGATTTTACGGCCCGATATAAAAATGATTCCATACATAAAACATAAAACGCGTATCGAGAGGGAAAGAGAGAAAGAAAAAGAGTATGTTATAGAAAACACGCTTCGAAAATAATACGTCCTGTTAATTCAAAAGCGAACTCTCGATAAACTGATGGAGATTATTTTATGAGATTTGTTTTATCGTACGAGATTCCGCTTAGTTAATTAATTTCATGCAAGGAAAATAAATGCGGAGAAGAATCGATATGACGGAGATACATTCGGCGCGTCTGAATTCTTACGAACAGGTATAAATCAAGGGACGAGTAAACGGCACACGTTTCTTGTCGATTCTTATACAGAAAGCTCGAAAGCTCCGCCATTTGTTCCGGGAACTCTACCCTTAATACACCCTTTTTTCATTTCTATCTCGGATAAATAGAACCCGCGCCCTCTCATCTTCTTTGGATCAAGTGTATTTGTCATAGTGATCAGCGATCTACGATTTTTAAGCTCTTTTATAAATAATATTATTATCATTGTTCCTCTTTGTATTTTCTACGATCTTTTGTAAAAGGGAATCATTTTCGATAATTTTTTGATATGTTCTCAAAATCATAATTGTAAAATTGTATCCTAAATTTCTATAAAATTATAATATCAATTATATAAATTAATAAGAAAAATAAAAAACATTTAATTTACTGTATAATTACGTTATTAAGTAATAATTTTTAACAAACGCGATACTTTTCAGAATGATAGCTTTGAATATTGAAAAGGAAATTTTCTTTTTTCTATTTAATCCTTATATTAAATCGAAAAATAAAGAAATTTGTTACAACAAAAACAACAAAAAGTAATTAATCGTCGACAATATTTCACAGTTTGTCGTTACGTAGAGAATTTATTATTACTTGAATATGTTTGTATACAATTTCGCGATGGATTATCCATAAATTATTTATGCTATGAATATAGAATTCGTCAAAAGTTTCATCTAGTTTCTAGACCTTATCGCGGACGTTTCTCTATCAAGTTGTAATTAGTTCCTCGATCCACTTCAACGGCCATCACAACATGAATATGTATTTACTTATTAAGGACTCTTTCGCGCCAAATATATTTTCGGTTTCCAAAAGATTCGATTTGCATCAAGAGTTTGACTTGATTGCAAAATTATACAATTGTTTGTTCTACTTTGCAAAATATTCCACGAAACTATTAATAACAAATGAAAAGATACAAGATAACATGTATCTATATCAATGTGATTTTAAAAAGTTCTTGATTTTGGAATTCTTTGGAAACTATTTAATTTACATCTATTTTTGAATGTATAATCAATTTTTATTAAAAAATCAAAAGCAATATTATTTTAATAATTACTTTTGTTGATATTTCTATTTTGCATTTAAAAAAATACGTTTATAATCATAAAATCTTTCCTCCTATTGCTAATATCAAATTATTATGTTGCGATTGATCAAACAAGGGATCAATAATTGATCAGACAAGTAGATTAAGATTGACAATGATGAAACTTGTCTTTCCATTCCTAATATTAAATTATGTTATATTATTTTGTCAGGTTAAACGAGAATAGATCAATGAATAAAAAAAATAAAAAAAAAATAAATCAAACAGAGTGGATCAATCGTTGATCAAACAAATAGAATAAAATATTTTTTATAAAAAAATAAAAAAAGTATTAACCAATCTTATTGTCTATCTTCTCTATTATCACTCATTTAATAACGTAAATTAATGTCTAAATACAAAGAGGAACAATATGAATTATCGTTTAACAATACGTAACGTAAACTAATTTCTAAATACAAAGAGAGAATATTATCTGAGCACAGAATAGAATATTATATGAAGTTATATTGTCTTATATTGTTTGCTGTGCTATAATTTAATTCCATACAAATATACACATATTTTAGAGAAGCATGGAACTGAATTTATACAATCAAGGATTGAATGATACCGAATCTATGATTTTTTACTTATAATACAATTTCATTCATATACGATTGAAACTACAATAAGATTAATATATAAATTCATTCCTTTTTTTTCTTTCTATACCTTTACCACAAATTAATAATCTACACTATACACAATTAAGACTCTTTCTTAATGAAAATTAATATTCATTTTAAATGAATAAGAAAAAGTTATATAACTTCTTTGCATCTAACTTTCCATCAAACTTCACTAAAATACAATACTCAATCTAATGCACACTCGAACATTACTCCTCACGTATTTCAAATACATATTCAAGATCTCTAAAAAGAAATCAACAATCGTCTCATCGAAGCTATCCTTTCTCATCCTCGAAACCGAGACAAGCTTTACAAGCAATATTTTACAGAACGTTCCCGCGCATAGGATGGGTCGCGTCTCCCACGCCGGTCGAGTCAATGCTAGATTCCCCCTATATGCATCGAGGTCAGGGTTTTTATCGATCCCGAAGCCGACGCCCGGATCTAAGGGAACATTTTCCGCTCGAGTCTCGGGAGGAAATCTGTCGTGCGAATTTCACGGTTACCGATTCGATCGGCCCGACGTTCCCACGGCGATTTCACGTCGCGAAACTTTGATGGCTGCCACGTCCTAACGCGTCCAACGAATAACTTGTCCAAGTAAGAAATCCATCCTTCATCGCGCCGCAGATCGAAACCGGTTTGTATCGCGGTACTACAGTTTGTTTTATCGAATTTTCACCGGGTATAACTTTCCACGGGACAATATTACTTTTTCCACTAGCTATGGCGAGACGAAAAGAAGATAAAAGAAAATATTACCGGTTGACCGACCATGCTGGCCTTGCTTTCCTTTAACTTTATCGCTTGCTAAAATGCATCGCGTTATTTAAAGGTTGGTCAGTGAAATGCAGACCCACTGTTCGATTTCGATTGTATAGTGAGTTTTTTGTGTTAGGTAAAAAGGAGAGAGAAAGAGAAGGAGAAAGAGAAATGTAGGGAATTTTGTTTTAGGTACACCGGTTTTATAGATATGGACGTGATTATGAAAAAATATTCATAAACCAATAAAATGAAATAGCATGATTCTAACCTATAACAGTTTTTTTCTAGAAAAATTATTTTAGAAAATATAAGTATTCAGTGACATGCGACCATAATCATTTATGAAATATACGAAAATCATTTCGTAGTTAATATAGTGGTATACGTCGAAATATATGAAAATTGCTTAATGTAATCGTGGCGAACGACTATAACTCGACCAAGGGAAGGGTTAATCCAAAACTCAATTGCAAAATATGTTCATTTACGATGAAAAAATTATAAAATTTTAAAATTAAAGAGTATTTGCACTTCAAATGAGAAACACTCTAAAACGAATGTGAAAAAATGAAGAGAGGGATGCGAAATGTGGAAAATTGTATAAAATATTATTTTACGAAGCAACATTCGTTGCGGCAAAAATAAACGAATGTGACACGTTGAATACCTATGTCAAGAATGATACGATAGAAATGTTTTTGCCCTAGCTAGCGTAAATCAGTTTAAAAGTTATAGGATAATTTATACGAATATCAAGTACCTCAACGATCTCATTTCGTACAACCAGAAATTTGTCCCCATCGTGAGATGTAAATCCTATTAAACAAAATTACGGGTTTAATTCAGGAATAAAACTGGTTTAGCCGTGGATATAAGGGGAACGGAGCGACACAGAATGTATTTTAATTTAAACTTTCATGCGTAAATATGTCGATTAAACTTTAATTGCAAGATAGCTATCGCGGAAAGAAATGGTGCCAAGTAATATTTATTTAATGAAAATGATATGATATTAGTTTTAGAGTGGATTTACATCTGTGTATATTTATGAGATACATACACGTGTAAGTAAAATATTTAATACATATTTTATGTTAACGAAAAATGAGAGGGCGAATTCTCTGAAAAATTTTAAATATACTGTCTACAATCGTGAAATAATAGTTTCTTTTATTATAAAAATAAAAGAGACATTGTCAAAATTAGAAGAACATAATCTTTTACTGCATTTCCTAACATTTATGAATTAAATATTGCATTCATGCACTATTCCTATTTTCCTAATTATTTACTACAATCGTAGTTTTTGATCTTTTACTATCTAGAAAATAAATCTAACGTGTTTAAACAGTAACTATTTTTAGAATCAATTTTAAAATTCCAAAGATATATGGTCACAGAGAAAAGGAAATAACGTGCATAAAATAAAAGTTGAGAGCTAAACTTTCGAACGAAACTGGTAAAAGAAAGGAAGAAAGAAAGAATTGATTCAATCCGTCCGCAGAAAACTCTACAACGAAACGAGAAAATGGATTGAGGAAATATTCGTTGGCGCGCGAGCGAGCCTTTGATCGAGCATCGGCCGCTTCATTAAATCGGATCCGATGTTTGCCATTACACGGACACTTTGCGAGCGATTTCCATTGTAAAACGCGATAATCGTCGTACGCGTACGCGCAACAACGTCGCCATTCATTATTAATCCCCTCGCCGACGGCATGTAATATTCCACGAAATAAACTGATCCCTCGTCGGTGAGAGCACTCGAATCGTGCGGATAATCTGCCCATGTACGAGACACGAGAGCATTTTCGAAAATCGTGTACATTTTGCACGAGGACGTGATTTTCATTTGCCGGCCACGGCAACAAACGTCCGATATAAACTATTCAGCTACATATATAAAAAGAATACGAGGATCATGCGTTATTAATTTTAATGAAATTCAATTAATAATCAGCAACAGCAATGGAATATTGTCCACCAAGCGTTTTTTTCTCTGTTTCTCATCCCGATATTTTTTATTATTTAAAGTGACGAATAGCGATGAAGGTAAACAAAAACTTTCTTATGAACCACTGATATTCAAATGTAACGATAAATCGTAGAAAAAAACTTTTTCTTGTGCAAAACTTCTTTGAACAATAAATGTAATTAAATTTTAATCAGCTTGGTTGAATAAAGATTTACTTCAAATAAAGGCCCTATGATAACTTTTATATCAATTTACAGTCAAACATTATATCACATAATCGTTATAAGTAATATTTTTTCACAAAATTAATAAATTTCAGGCTACAGTTCGATTGAATCCTATTGAAATTAAGAAAACTTTAAACCGCTGTAACTCCGAAGATAATGATTTCCAATGAATGGATAAAATATCGTTAGAAGCGCGGAATCTTCCCCTTTAAAATCCTTTTTGATTCATCCCGATACGACTTCCGGTTGCCGAGATATCGTCGTGTAAAGACAAAGGCAATTTTTAATCGTTTACTATCACCGTCCTTCTCGCTTACTCGAAACTTTCACTCGCACCTCGTCTCGCTGACCTATCCCAAACTCCAGACGAGTGACAGACGCGATTCTTGGAAGAACGTAGTATTTCCAGGAAAAAAAATGTAGGTCAATGGGTCGCGAGCCCATTCATAATATCTGTACTGCGTTAAGCGCTATATAAACTTTGAATCTCTATATCTCGGCAACCGATTGAGATATCGGGATAAATCAAAAAGCGAATTCAATGGCATGGTTTCCTCTATTTTTCGAGTGGATTTTAAAGCCAAAATTTTTGATTCCCTCTCCTTCTCTCGAAGAAAAATATTTCATTTATGATTTTGTTGTAATGTAAAATATATAAAAACTAATTATAAGATTTGCTTTATAAATTAAGATATTATAGATTTGGAATCTTTAGATATGTTAAGAGCTTTTCGCTCGATATATCTAATCCTATCTTGATTAAATTTTGCTAATAATACTTCACAATCTTATCCATCCTTTGGGAGCTGTCAATATTCCAACGTATAAATTTTCCCCGAGCATGAATTCGACAAAGGGAAGTAACAACGGAAACGGTATAATCCTGTGCAGTTACGTGTTAAACTTGCAAGATTGCGGCGTTATACCGTTGCGAGTCGTGCTCCGGAAATTTGCGTGATAGCGGGCTTGGGTTAATCGATTAATTCTAATCGCCAATTTGGAATACAAAATCTGAAGATCAAAAGTAACGTCAACGGTTGAAATAATTCTAAAAGAAAATAACAATACACCATGAAACAATAAACTTGAAATGATTAAAAATTAACAGTTAATTCAAAGGTTGAAAATAATTAAAATAAAAGAATTAAACGTTTCTTTTTTTTTTTTTTTTAAAGGCGGCCAAGATCGAAGAAACTCGAATATTGGAAGTATTATCGAGAGGACTACCGCGATATTGTCATCGTGTGCAGAATAGGCTGTCCGAAAGCGATGCGTGAAGAGGGGGTGGAAAATGGAGGACATGTATAATGCATGAGGACTCTTGATCCGTGACCCCCAACGGTTTCTTCTCACCGACCCTTTTCCACTAACCTTACCACTCGACCGGGTTTAGACGACTATTTTTTTCTCTAATCTCTGGCTAAATATTTAAAAGCTTTTATCCGCCCAGTTCGCTTTAGTCGTTCAGTCACCTCGTAAAAGGCCCCAGAAAATGATACTTTTCTCACAAAATGAAACGATTATCGAATGTTTTTTCGATAGATTGATGTACGGATGCGAAATAGAATTTGGAAGATGTCGACTGGATAATGTCCAACAGCGATACGAGGAATAGTTTTTTAGGGGTGGAAAAAGGAAAACAAGGAGGAGTCGCGCGTTTCTTTTCACGATGGAAATTCAATATTGACAAAGATGAGGACGGGAATAAAACTTGGCTCGATTCGATTTCGATCGTAGCGGTTGGTATTGTTGTTTTCGATTTCTTAGAGTAAATTTTAGATATTGTTAAAAAAGATATATCTTGTAAATTTTTCATCGTTTCACTCATTTTATTTTTATTTCACCGTCTTTCCCTATCTTTGATATACAATCATTCAGAAACTATCGATTGCATGGAATATTTGAAATTGTCTTAATTATAAATTGCTTACCAACAAATAAAAAAAATATTCTTGTAAAATAAATTCAGAGAATCAAGAAAGGGAATCGTGTCAAAGATATCAGCGATATGGAAATCCTTTCATCGAGATATCTAAAAAGCCGAATTGTGTTTTCGAGAATTTTTAAAGATGGAAAAGATTACGCCCAGGAAGTTTTGTCACGAAGGATTGATCGATCGTTAGATTTAATTTCCTGATCATTTATCATTCTGGAAGAAGGAAGGCGGATAAAATATGCGCATCTATGTTCATGATAGGATATAATACGTACCATAAACGTCATATATTCCTATATAAAACTATTCGTTCGATAATACATCGCAACATGCTATGACACAATAACCATCCCATTGAAATACCGAAAAGAAGAAAAAAAACGGAATAATTTTTAATATAACAAATTTCTCTCTCCAAAAATATTCGTCATCGCGTGTCGGCTAAGGAAAAATAATAACTCTCCCAACACTCATTGTACGGAGGAAGAAGCCGAGTATATAAAGTCATTAAAACTTTGCATTATTTAAACTTAAGGATAAATTACAAGGCTTCCTTGTCCCGACGGTGTCGTGGAAAAGGACAAGGGAAGACCGGTGACGACATTTTGCCATTTCACGCCTCACGCCTTATACAATTTCTTTGAAAATATCTAATCCATGCCGATGGAATATTAAAAAATGCGATTTACATTCAAATTAGATTCATCGGTCCCGTTCTCGATCTTAAGAATCTGTTTCGGTATTCCGAGGATCGCTTCTGTTCGTCTGATCGCGAGATGCGTCGAGCAATGTTTCACAGAACGGATTCCTCTTCAACCTTTTCCTCCCTCCTCCCCAAGGACCGTCCTTTCTTCCGATATAATTGTATTAACGTCGCGTTCTCTCTTTTGTTGGAGCCGCGTTAAATCCAGTTACGCCGAGTCGCGAAAGAGAATACGATAATTTTATGAAATATTTTCTGAATAACCTTACTGCAAAAGAGGTGAATTAAATTTCGGCCTTGCTTCAGAAGCATATATACGCGGCGTGCTAACAAACAGGGCGCCACCGTTGTTCTTCCTCCTCGTCTTTGAGGTCGGGCAATCTTTTCTCACCTCGCGTTATTAGAGGTCTTATTTTCATCCCTCGTTCTTCCGTTCTCTCACCTCTTTTCCCATCCCTCCTTTTTCGTTTCTTTCCGCAAAATGCGGACAAACTTCCATTTTATTCATCTCCGTTTCAAGATACATATTTTAAGCATCAGAGCAGAATTTCAGAGAAGAGAAATAAGATAGAAAGAATACGCGATAAATAAGTTTTCCTTCCGAGTAATATTCCTTTCCTTTTCCTTATTTTAAATGCTTCGAAAAAGAATATACGTAAAAATTATATCAACGCGAGAAATAAATTCACTCCCCTTAATTTCAATCGATAATAATTTCGAAACGATTATTTACAAAAAAAAAACTTGGCACCGATTCACGAGTCCGTTCGAAACGAGAAATTTCCTTACAATATATCTTCTGCTTCATTCTTGCGACGGGCACGTAACGCAAAAAAGATAAAAAGAAAAGGAAGAAGAAAGAGGGAGACGTTTCGTTCGCGCGGATGCATAATTTCCTCGGGTAACGATCGATCGATCGAGACGGGGGAATCGAAAGCGATATCGGCCAATCTAATTAACCGGTACCCGACGACTACGCTTTGTGCATCGCGTCAAAGTCGTAGACGAATGGTTGCGGCCTGCCTCGGTGATGAAGCCTGCGGGCGTCATTGCAGGAAGAGATCCTTTTCGAGCCGATCGACGGCCACGAGCAATGAATACAAAATTGTTGCCACGATCGGGGAGGGGATATATATATATATATATATATATATATATATATATATATATATATATATATATATATATATATATAAGGGAGAGAAACCTTTGGCCGTCTAAGCCAAAGGTGGATGAAGAATAGCGGCGTAATACATATTTCATCCATATTCATTCGGGGTTCGTCGTCGCGCGGCACAGGCGGTTTGCAAGAGGGGGAGGGAGGGCGCGTGAAGCTCGTTAAACTCTTCATAGGTGAAAGGTGGCCGATACACGTGGCACTGGCTCGTATGCGCGGAATGTCGAGCAGCATGGAATCCAAGCCACGGCTATTGAACATTGCGATGTCTTCGCTGTCACGGCGATATATCGATTTCCAGACCGATCGCCGCGTCACCCACGCGGCTACAGGGATTTCCTGCCCCGTGATTTATTTTGCTATTATAACGACGACCCCGCGTGTACCGGTATCGATGGTTATATTAAACGTCCCGCGCCCTTGAGTCATCTCTTATTTCTTTTTTTTTTCTATCTCTCTCCGATACAGGGCAGTATTTCTATCATCATTATAGATAATTATGATTAAGTAGAACAATTTTACGGAATATAAAATATTTTAATTCTACGTTTATACTTGTTGGACTCGCGTATACTACTATTTCCTACTTTTGAAGACTACGTATCTTAGCCTCTCTTCGTCCAATCTAAACTCAATCCTCAATCAGTTTCTTTATAACTTTTGCATATGTTTTTAATCCTGGAAAGGTGTCCATACGAATAAATTAAAAGAAATATTTTTTTCTCGTTCTGAATAGAATATTCTTACGTCTCGTAATTACGACTTTGAGATATCCTAGCCTCGTACATAAAAGATTCCCCCTAACTCCGTTCGACAAAGTCGCCGTTAACACGTCCCGCAATCGAGTCGAAGGACTGGCGAAATGAATTCCAGGAAGCGCGAGCACAAAGCCTTTCCAGGTTCCGGCCCCGTCTGCTATTAAACAGAATTTCGACCAACAAGTTCGTCGTGACGTTATTTACCAGCCGGTTAGATACCAAGTTGCACAGTTCAGTTCGCGGAGTATCTTGGCGGATAAGCGCGACCCGATAGAAACGCGGCGAATTAATTGCGAGACAACGCAAGTTTCCAGAAGAGCAGAAGCACGATAGCCGGTGCTTGAAACGAAAGAACGGGGCCCCGTTATATGGAAGTTATTATTCCGTCGAGTGGAGCGTCCTCCCGCGGATCCTCCCAACCGTAAAAAACTAATTTACTTGGAGGAAATGGAGACGAAGAGAGGCGGCAGGCAGATGAGGAATAGAGAATTGACACGGCCGTCGTTGAATGCTGCTCGTTCCCCCTCCCCCTCCGTAGGCCGTGTTCCCCCGATCCGGCTGCCTGTATCATTTTAAAGACGTGCCGCGAAATAAGTTTATAAGTAGCCTGGCGGGAGTTTCGTCAAACCTGGCGCTCTCCCTAAGTAGTTACGAAGTAGTTTATACCCGCAGCGTTAAGCTACTCTTCAATACATTATGTAATGTGCCGGAACCCTATACCTTATCTCAATTTTATTTTATACCTTCGGTATATATATAGTTAATAAAATTATACGGTAGGTTTTAAACGAAGCTCCATATTTTTCTTCTCTTTTTGCCAATTAAATCAAGGATAAGAATGGTAAAATTTACTTTGTAAATTGGAAATATAATTGGTTTTCATATATCCTCCAGATGCTTCCGTCTAAAAAATAATCATTCAGTTTGTATTTATAAATTATATTTGCACGAAGAATTTGAAGAAAAATTGATTCGATTTTGAGAAGAATTTAATCCGAGGTAATTAATCTTTTTTATCGATAGATTTCTTTTTTTTTTTTTAAATAGAAAGTATCTAGATGAAAAACAGCCTAAATGGGAAAAGTTGTAATATGGTAGCTGGCCATTATTTTCGTTCCAATGAAAACAGACGATAGTTTAATGTAGGGGACGAGTTTGGAAAGGTCAATCGATTAAAGCGATTAAGTTAGGATGTGGAAACGTGGTTGTTAGGAGAATTCGCCCCGTAGATCGAAGGGGATTTGGCGAAGTGCGTTGGAAAGTTTTCGAACACGGTACACACTCCACGAAAGTCAACATCAACTCGCAATGAATACATCACGGCAACCCAAGGAAAATAATTTTGCAACTTTCGATACAAAAATTGAAAAAGATTTCGCGATTATACGTTTCAATTACTCCCACTAAATAAATCCACGTCATATCTTTTTATTAATATTCGAATATTTTATGACAAAAAAATATTTTATTCATAAAACTTGTAAAAATACGAGACTCTATTTGATGACTATATTCATAAACATATTTTCATCACATTTAATATTCGTTTTCTATTTAATTTTATAAATCCTTTTATAAAATTCAACGAATCAAGACAATTCAAAATATTCATGTAACTAATCCTAATATCCAAAATACGAATAAAATAAAAATAATAAAAAAAAATCTACATATCTACAAAAAAATCTAATATATCTACATGCAATCATCGTACCTACACATTTACATAATTATATCACGTGTTTAATGAGCAACCTAGCAGCCAGTCCATCATTTCACGTAACCGAAAATATTGTCGCGTGACTTTGTCGCGAAAAATAAAATCATCCTCTCCCCCCCAAAAAAAGGATCTTACAGGAAGCAAGGCCGCATTGTGGTTCGATACAAGGCACGAGGTGGCCCCCGAAGTAAATAAAATCCTTCCCACCGACAATGAGAGTTTGGCCAGCGGCCATCCCTGGCCGTAGCCAACTTTTATTTTAGACGTGAAAGTTTAAATGCTGCCGTTTCACAGTTCACCCGTCCCCCTCCCTCCCTCCCTCCCTCCCACGCCTCTCGAGATTGACGCGATTCTCCAGCTTAAAAGAGCACACCGGCCGGAAGTAAAGGTGTATTCGTTCGCTTGGAAATTGGCCGTGATCGTAAATCACAGATTGCCGACTTCCATTATACCCGTGCGTGCTACTTCCTCTCTCTCCCTCCCTCCCCTCTCCTCCTACTCGCAATAAATCTTTCCCCTTTGCGAACCACTTTGTATAGCCGCCGATACAATTTTTTCGCATCGAACGAATAACAATCAGGAGACGTGATCGACGCGTTACACGTGTCCTTTGCAAAAAAAAGGGGAAAAAAGGAAGCAACGACGGGACGCTTCTTCGCTTCTTAGAAAAACGACGAAATCAACCCTCCCCCCCTCTTCCTGCCGCGACGAATCTCTCGTTTTCGATATAACATTGTGCGCGAGCGGCGGGCACGAAATTTGCTCTCGTTCCGTCGAGATGGGAGAGAAAGAGAGAGAGAGAATTCCACCTCGAGGGAATTCAAATATACGTAGCTAAACGTAACCACCCCCATATCCTTCTCTTCCTCGCCGTCTGATCCCGCGACCTTGTCGCCGCGACACGAACTACCGACTATTTACCACCCCCTTTGCTACGAGCGCCATCGCTTTTCCTGTAATTCTCCGTCTGAAATATTTTCGCGGCACGAATCGCGTTTTAAAAGTAAAGCCGAAATTGTAGCATACCGATTTCGTACTCGTAGTACACAAGTTTATAAGAATCTTTGTATGAAAATAGAATTAAAGATAGGAATGAACTGGGTAAGACAATTCTTGGGAAAAGAATCTTATAAGAATCAATCTTTGCAAGAATGTGTAAGGAGATCGCGTTAAAATTTGAAAATTCTCTTGCGAAAATTCTATTAATAAAATATAGAAGCAAAGGAGAAAGAGCCGAAAGAGCGAAATTGTAGCATGCCGATTTCGTACTCGTATACAAGTTTATAAGAATCTTTGTATGAGAATAGAGTTAAAGATAGGAATGAACTGAGTAAGACAATCCTTGGGAAAAGAATCTTATAAGAATCAATCTTTGCAACAATGTGTAAGGAGATCGCGTTAAAATTTGAAAATTCTACTAATAAAATATAGAAGCAAAGGAGATTCTCTATGAATATTTTTAGTTACATTATTCCCGTCCCGGGGATACGAAATGACGCGCCTTTTATCAGCGGTAAGCCAATACGTACAGCAATATATACGATAGGATAATACTCTATCCCATAGGGGATATTATATTCCACTGCATAATAAGAAAATCGTACCCCGTGATCCAATGAATAAATCTCGCATGATTAAACCTTTTCCCCAACGGCGCTCGTTCCGATTGTTTTCATCGTTCCGTATCTTACGAAAGTGGCCGCGACGGCGATCAGTGGCAGCGGTCTAAGGCAATAAATATTTCCATTAGCTAGTAAGAATTGTAAATTGGAGGGTTCGTAAACTGGAAAGGTCAAAACTTCACTTCCTGGTATCATTAAAATGAACGATTGAGCGGTTCTATCGTTTCGTGGCATCGAAAAGAGAAGGATCGGATTGGGGGTTGGCGGAAATATAAGCACTTTTGCCTCCATTCTATTTCTGTGTGTAATACGTATATATATATATATGTATATATAACACGTACACATAGCTTTATACGGTATATTGGTTGAATTATTGTGCCTGCCTGTACGAACTACTCGCGTGCTTCGTATCGAGGAATCAAGTTACAAGCTGCGCTTCCATTTTGTGCAATTCCGTTTGCATATAGACACGTTCCTTGATAACTGCCGCCATGTTCCACAGGATTTACGATCCGACCAGTAAATGTTGCCGGAGGCTAGGTTCATCAGGGGAATATGCGCTTACGTATAAACACGAATCTTAGAACAATTCCACTTCCGGAAGTGGTTCCAAGTTATTTCTCAGAGAGACTGAGCAACCGTGGCCGATACCACTTTCGAACGCGACACCACACGATTATAAACTATGTGCACGTGTACTTGTTTCGCGTGTTGCATAATTAATTGCATTTTGTTTATCATCGTGATTTATTATTATTTCGTTTACTATCTTATTTTGATTATTATCATTTAGTATGCAAAGTGGGGATAATTTTTTTTAAAATCGAACGAAAATTTAAAGATGAAAATATATATTAGATTTCTAATTTTATGAAAATTATAAAATTATTCTTATGCAAAATTTATATAATCGCAATATCTATCTCCCCTTTTAAGGGGGATGTATTTAAATAAAGAAATTCTTATTTTAATATTAAATCAAAATGCAAATAATGTATTTAAATAAAGAAATTCTTATTTTAATATCAAATCAAAATGCAAATAAAATAACAAAGTAAATTGCTTTTCACCTTTCTGCCTTTTAAAATCGACTGACCTGTAAGAAATTTAGAAATGCAAGAACCGAGTTCAAATCTCAATTTACCAACGCCGTGGAATTTTCAAACCGACGCTCTATGGAATACCTTCTTACCGTTTGTTGTAACTTTCTTTTACATTCGGGTTACTTAACTTGGCAGCGAGGAAAAGTTGAGAAAAAGAGGGGCCGCAAGAAGAAGACGGTAAAGCAAAGCTAAAGGAAAGTGCATTTCGTCCAGGGACTTGCTAGTGGACTCGTCAATAAGGTTATCGGAGTCGACTCGTGGCTTTAAAAGTAGAAACGATCTAAAACCTCGAATCCGTACGTGGAAATCAATGGAAGAATTGCGGAAATAAAGAGCAATAGTGGTCTGCTGGCAGAGAATGCGATAAATGTCCACCACTAGTTTCATATTGATAAACGTTTTGAATTTGGAAAAGAAGGAAAAGAAGAAGAAAATCCCTTTTTCGACACACACAACTGTTATTGCTCTCTGTTGTTTCAATTCCTCAAATAATTTTTTCTTTTGTATATTTATCTTCTAAAATTTTGTTCTTTCTTGCCAAAATGATATATTGTTAGCGGATTTGATTTTTACAAGATTCGTATTATTATAGGAAAAACAAATTTTGAAAGAATATACTTTGATGTAAAAGTGTAAGAGCATTCTTCACGAGCTTCGATTTTTTGGAATATTCCTCTCTGATCATTACTTCGATAACACTATATATATATATGAACGGGATGCAGACTCGATAGATTGGTTGCATGACAAAAGCTCACTCTATTTTCAAGGCATGGCCATGCACTCGGGAATTTCATGATCAGAATCAATTTACGATCCTTTCTTCAAAACACGCTCGTAAGATATTTTTAACATTTAGAATCGACTGTGAAATATGTTCCTCCAGTTGGAAGTACAATAAATTGTTTAACGAGAAATGAGAACTCAAGTATATCTCGATCAATGAAAGAAATATTGTATAAAAAATTCAATGCTCCTACAATCTACATACAAAAATTACTAGACATCTCTCTAGAATTTAATATATCACTATATCTCGATAATACAATAAATTATTTAACGAGAAATGAGAACTCAAGTATATCAATGAAAGAAATATTGTATAAAAAATTCAATGCTTCTACAATCTAAATACAGAAATTACTAGACATCTTCCTAAAATTTAATATATCACTACATCTCGATAATAAAATGATAATATCATTATCTATCAATTTTGAGATTATCCTTAGAAAGTGAAGTTACAAAGGAGAAGCTATACCTCGAATCATTCGTGAAAATCGCGATTATCTGTCCTGTCGAATTTTGAACACATCGAAATCACTTTGGAACAATCACGTGGCACGCGAGCTCCGTCAACATCAAATCAACACCCTCCACGTCGGTCTTTGGAGGTAAGTTAATCTGTTCGAACCTCTTCTCGCATACTAAACAGCCTCTTAGCGTGAACAAGGTATTTTACCAAAGTGCCTTCGCGGCAGCTACTTACGTATGTAACGCAGCGTCTCGAGTTCGTGCACGTCTTTGACACCAACCAGTTGGAAATACTTTTGCGAGATCCTCCAAACTGTCACTCTTTGAAAACCGGCGAAACAAAGATAATTAGTGTAATTTCTTTGGGACCTTCTTTGTTTCTCGCGTAATAAATCCGCGCGTGTGAAAGAACGAGTGCAAATTCGTAATTGGATTGGTTGAAATTTCGTGCAGGTAATAATAAATTTTACACGAGTATGAAAAATAATGATATTTTTATCGTATTTATATTAATTGTGTTTCTTATTAATGTAAAATATAATTTTAATCCAAACAGAGAACACGTGAGACAGGTTTATTATTTCTTTCCCCTTGATTTGATTATTATTTCATTCAATTTCATCAATATTCAATGATGTTTTTTTTTTTATTATTGAAAACGTATAATTTATAACACATGATTGAAGTCTCTAATGTGTGCTGTGGAAAATTCTAATATATTATAATCTAAATTATTAAAAATAAAATAAGAATGAAATAAAAAAAACAATTTTCTATTATTTAAATTATACGGGAAATAAATTTACAAATTGAAGTTCATTGAAAAGTGGAGCGAAACGAAATACATCAAATATTTATCAAAAAAGTTCGATTCACTTATCACCGAATTATGAAAATATTTCATCGTAATAAAATGAACATTCAATTTTCTATCGATTTGTAATCCTTGAGAATTTCGCGATAAAAATTTGTTGTTTCACAATGAATAATGTAAACGTTCAACGTCGCCCCGTTTGTCGATGGTCTAAGGATGTGATTTCCTCCCTTCCTAAGGGAAAGGTCGCGCAAAAAGCGAGCCGAGATCTTTATGCTTCGTCGCGGCAAAAACCGTCATGATCAATCGAACGCCGTGATTGATCGAGAAAAGTGGAAATCTGGAGACAGAGATGTCAATGATTCGTGGTCGCTGTATAGCAATACGTAAGATCGATCGTGATAAATCGAAGCGTCAAGAAGTTCTTGTAAAACTGCCTCCTGCAGATAGGAAGTAGTATGTGATAAAAGTTCGATAATATCGCGTGCTTCGTCGAATATTTTTCAATATTATATTCTTTTGTTTCTTTCCTTTTCATCAAAATTCGTATAAAAAAAAATTTAATATAAAATTGTAACGTTTAATGTAAACTCGAAATAACCAAATAAATTTTTTGAATTTTCAATTGCGGTTTTCACAAAGACTGCTCGAAAGTCTATGAATGAAAAATAGTTATCAAATTTTTACTGTGTCATAATTTTATAAATGATAATAAAAATATAATATATTTGGATCTAATAAATTAATATCTCTATCTAAATGTTATAATAATTATTAATTATCGAAATATTTAAATGTTTGAATTAAAGAAAAGAAAAATAATAAATAAACGATGGCACGGAAATAAAAGAAATTTATCGATTAGCATAAGCTATAAACAGGACGATGAAAGCTGGAGATCTATGATCTAAGATAATAAAAGTATTATATGAATAAATTAAACGAGCCACGCGGTTGAATTGAAGATAATCTTCGAAAATATCGAAGCTTTTAACGACAAACCGGCACGATGTCGTTTCTGAATAATCTTTTCATTATTCAGGTGAATCTAGAGCATCGGTTTCGAGGAATTGCAACTATATCTGTATAATGAAACGCGTACGATCTGATAGCGGCCACCGTGAGATACGATTTCCAGAAAACGAAACAATAAAAACTGACACGTTCCATGCTTGCGCCGATTTGGAAACCGGTTTTCTCCCGACTACGCACGATACGCGTTGTACATAGCCGATTTTTCCCGTTTTATCGCCTGTATCAAGCTCTTTTTTTCACGCGATTAAGGTGGGACAGACCACGTCAAAATGTGCTTTCACATTTACCCTCCTAGATAAGGGTTAATTGGATAAGATTACGTCTAATCGATAGATCGGTGGCAAAATTGCGCCGCAACGAATCGATAATTTTTCCCGTTTTTCCTCTACAATTAGAAATTTACAATACTATCAAGGATTACATTTAATCGATGGAAAATTGGAATTTATTGAAAACAATTTTATCTTTTACAATTTTCTCGTTAAGAAAAGTTATTATAACAATAAGTTGCTCCAAACTTATTCGCGCTTTTTGGATATTTTTATTCCGATCTTGTATAACAAAGATTAAATATGCGATCCACAGCACGTGTCCACCAGAGACGTTATAAACATATACGTTATAATAATAAAATTCTCAACGGCAAAAGACTAAATATCTATCTCAACGGCCAGTGTCGTTGACAAATCACGTACCTAAATCAAACACGACACACAGGAAATAAATATCTGACACGCAGACACACGGCCGATCACATTCAGAAATATGAATCTATCAATGAATGTCCGGCTTACGCTCCATTGACAAGCGAATAGCGCTTCGGCCTATACATTTTTTTTTTTTTTCCTTTTTTTTCCATGGCCCGAAAAGCCCTCTCCCATAACCGCTGTTCTGGCGGGCATCGTTGCCGTGTAAAAAATTGTTTTGGAGAGATGCGGCAGTTTATTTAACGACTGCATTGTCACGCTTTGACATCGCCCAGAATTTTGATCCCCGGTGTATGCTTCCCACCCTGCACCAACCAATCACTCGTAACCCGTTTCGATCGCTCGTTGACAAAGGTCTGGTCGAAGGAATACAAGCGGCCGACCGATCTCTCCCCAAATCCATGAAAATCCTCCGCGTTCTCCTTTCATCGGATATAATGGCTGCTTTGCGTTTAAAATCTTTTTTTTTTCTTTCTTTCTTTTTAGACGCGACTTTGCCGATCTTTCCTCTTTCTTTCGACACCCTTTCTTCTCGTTGGAATTGAATTTTGTGAATTCGATTTGCACCGAAAAAGCTTATTAATTCGTTTGAATTGGAAACTCTGTTTCAACTTTAACGTTTGATAGAAATATTCGGAAATTTGTGCGTATTAGATTCGTGTTGTTAATAAGAAGAGGGTAGAGAAAAGTAGGAGAAAAGAAATTTATTCAAGTAATTCTTTCAAGTATTTTTGCGCACGAGGTGGCGTCAATATTACGTTTAAATCGATATTACCGTAGGCAATGCGCGAAAAGTTTCATCCACGATCTAAGATTGCCCGTTATCAATAAAGGTGAAGATATGAAACGAATGTGAGAAGCCTCGAATCGCGCGGAATCGAATTTGCATTTCCGAAATTCTCCTCGATCCGTGCCAAATTTATCGAGGTGACTGGCCAGGATGATTCGGCGAATTCGCGTGTTTCCCGAAGATTGAACTTGGTCGGGGTTTGAGGGACGTGGGATCATCGTTAAACCGTATCGTTATAAATGGAGATTCACGGATCATTAATATTACCTTATAGCCAACGCGTGTACATAGCACGACAGCCAAGATCGATTAATTGGCTAATTACTCGGATTCCTGTATTAATAGCATGACTACCTGGCGCGAAGCTACGTATATATTACACGTATAAACGAGCATTTTTCGTTAAAACGTAGTAGAAGCATTGTAACATTAATTGTTATTATAATCCCATTATGGTACGTAATTCCATTAAACTGGATGATGGTTATGAAAGAGAGCATTTTCTTACAGGGATTTTAATATTGTACGTAAATTTCGAAACAGGTTATATCTAGCTGAACCAAAAATACTGCTTTACAATCTCTTCCTTGACATCGATTATATATAAAACAAATTCACGAATTATTAATCTTTAATTGATAACTATAATGGTACAATATGGACGAAGAATTATTTCAAATACCTTGATGAAAAAGATGAAGAAAGTAATTTTTAATTATTTATATTCGTATTTTCTTTTAATGATCATTTACACAGATTGAACGATTGGCAGACGATTCTATATTTCTGCATTAGGAAGCTTACACCAAGAAAATTTTGCAACGATTTTTGATGGAAAATGCTAACGATACTAATCCCAACAGACTATCAACTGTACATAGAGACATAAAAGTGGATACAAGGAAAAATCAGAGTTCTATACCAACAAACGATAGAAGGTTTAATACACTTGTCAGTGGGCACTAGACCAGACAAGACATTACACTTGCAGTGAACAAAACCAGTCAATATTTGGAAAGATCGAGCAAAATTCACTGAAACATAGTACAGAGAATTTTTAAGTATTTAAATGAAACAACAAAATATGGTATTCATTTCTGAATCAAACAGAACAATCGCATTAAAGCATTCAGTGATACTGATGCTGGAAATAGTGAAAACCAAGACTGGTTTCGTATTAAAACTAGACGATTCTGTAATTGCTTGAGGATCAACACGACAACAAATAATAATTCTATAAATTATTGAAAACGAATACATAAGAGCAGATCAAATTGAGAAAAAGATCATATCGATGAAAAATCTAATAAATGATCTAGCTATGTTCAAGAAGCTTACAACGACATTTTACATGGATAACTACGAGACGATAAAGATTAAAAACATAGAATTTCATTGAAGAAATAAGCACATTGATATACGTTATTATTTCATACGAGACAAATTTAACGAGAAGGAATATCTTCTACAACACATAGCATCAAAGGATCAGCAAATAGACAAAACCTCTATGAAGAACAGTATTTAAGATGCAAACAAATCGACTGAATATCAAGAGTATCAAAGACATGACAGACACACAGAATATGATACCCAAATATAATAAATGTACAACGCACAAATTTCAATTCACTTTTAATGGGAGCTTTATTGAAAACAATAAATAAAATGTACGGATTCAGCTAAACGAATATTTAATAATAATTTGTAATTGCGCGAAAATATTTCAAGTATGTGTTATATCGAAGAGAATAAAATAGGTATCACCTATGAAATAAACCTACAATCTAAAACGGATATAATGCACGAAAACAAAAAAGACTTTTTTATGTTACAGTCCAACATAAATATTCTCACACACACACACACAATAAACAGAAATGCAATTATAATTCAAGAACGAAATGAAATATAATTTTATTTTTTTATTACTGAAAGTATAGAGCATAACGAATTATGAATAGAAATAATTTTTTCCAACAAATTAAAGTACTCGTTAAAAAAATAAGACAAATAATGAAAATTTCAGTACCTTTTTACTTTTCCAAATATATAATTCAAATTATCTTTCTAATGGCAAAACCGAAATTTTAAAATATAATACATATGTAAAAAATTAAAAATTTCGAAATCGCGAACGCAGCCAATTAGCTCATATTATTTACTATAAATTTTATATTTGTATCGAGGATACAAAAATAAATTATGTAGTAAATAATAATGATTTCCAGGTCTCACCAACTAGGAGGTTGCTGCGAATTGGAGACCCACCCTACCCGCACGGTCCCATCCACCCTCCATTATGCAAAAATTTATTTAACATCAATGATAAATATTCCTTTTGATGTAAATTTGCAAAACGTTCAATTCTTGATCGTTGTACAAAACAAACAGCAAAAGGAATCTCAAGGAAAACCGAAAAGCTAAATCTGAAAGTAAAAATTGAATTAAATCTTAATCTTAATACAACTCTATATGAAACACAAATATATTACTTCGTACATCAATATTTTATATTATATATAAAATATTAATATATTAATAAATTACGAAGTAAAAGCAAAAAAAAAAAAAAAGTACAATGCATTTCACAGAGAATTGTACTTATTTTATTAACCACCACCATTTTTAATATCACCATTACCACCACCAAATATTATAATTAAGCATGCATTTACAAATATATTCTACTCTCTACAGCAGCAAATCTACAAGCAATTCTACAAGCAATTCTACAAGCAATTCTACTAGCAATCTACTTTTTAAAACTTTTCAATATAAAAATTTTAATAATCTTCAAAATCAAGTTTCATATAAACCTCTTATTCTCTCCAGTTCCTACCTATATATTAGCTAAATCCTCATATCAATCACTTTACTCCTAACTCTAAAAGTAGTAACTTCCTAATATAAAGATTAAGGAAGACTACCTTCATAAAAATCTTAATACAATTAAGATTAAGAATAATATGAAATATAAACATTCATTGTGGATTTTACACTCTGGTATCTGAAACAAATAACACAACAAAACAAAAGAACAAAATTTTATAAAATACAGTTTCTTTCCTATCATTACAAACTCACATGATCTCTACCTACATAGAATCTAAATTTTACAAAATACAATTACACCTTTCCAATTCATTACAGACTCACACCCTATCACACCATCCCTACCTGCATAAAATCTAAATTTTACAAGATACAATTATACTTTTCCAATTCATTACAGACTCACACCCTATCACATCATCCCTACCTATCCACAGAATCTAATCAAATACATATCTTTCTAATTCATTATATTTTACTAATTCATTACAGAGTCACACCTTATCACACCATCCCTATCAACACAGAATCTAAATGCATTTCTCTCTACTCTAAGGAAGATACTACATATCTACAAAAAATCTATCTAAAAGATTTGTTTAGGGGCCCCTCCTAATTAAAAATAAACATATTCGAAAAGCAAAGAGAGAGAAGCATTATATAAAATATGATGAATGATGATTGATTGATTTCAAAGTAAGTCCTGAAACAAATAAAATTCTAAATAATTAGTAACATATAAATATTTATTAATCGATGATACAAAATTTTCTTGAAATAGAATTGATATACCTGAAACAAACTCAAATAAAGGATTAGCATCTCTCTT